>NC_048232.1:27315705-27317524 GCF_002007445.2 Ailuropoda melanoleuca
TATATTAAAAATACTTGCTGGTGCACAAAAAATATAATTATTAAGTTTTAGAACAACTCAATGTATTTAATCAAAGGGCAAGGAGTCTTTCAAAGTCCAGGAAGTCATAAATCAAAACAGTTTTACAGAAAAAGATTACCTTTTCCCTTTAAATTTTCTATGTGTTTACCTTTAATAAACCACAGACAGAAAGTCAAGTCCTTGATTATTTTTAAAGCCAAAAGGTTGCCTATTTAAAATCATCGTGACAATCTCAAAAGTCTTGAGTGCTGCTCTAATTAAAAATCTTTCCTCCTAGCCTCTTCCTAACTTCTAATCCTTGTCTGTGCTATATTGATGCTGGTTTTAAAATTCTAACTTTCCTTCTAGTTTACAACCATAACTTTGACTTTTTCATCCCATTCTTTCTTCCTTCAGACCATCTAGATTTGAGCCCCTAAACTCTGGGCAAACCAGGTCACAAAAGCTCTTATTAACTCCCTCAGGGCAGCAAATAGCGGGCCTCCCATGGTTCAGGCACGGAGGTAAGCCACATGCACCACAGACCCAACCAGCCTGGGCCCCTTCAATTTACAAATCCAGCTTATAAATTAAAGGCCTCCACTGTTGTAAAAAAGAGACAGACATTTCAACAGATGACCGATAGAGAAAGTAGCCTCTTCCTTATCCAGGAGATACTGGAACTAATAGGAAATCCCCACCTCAAAGAGCTGCGGGATTCAGTGATTGTGGAAGGCTGTGCAATCTCTTTAGATACATTCAAAATTCAAGAAAGCCCCTTTTGGTCAATTAATGGGGAACAGCATCTGATCAAAAGGTATCTTCCTATAATTTCAAATAAAATATTCTAGTTATAATTTGTAGCTGCTACACGGCAATTCCAATAATAATAATTATAATAATATACAGCTTTATTTCTAGAAAATAAGAAGCACACGTATTGACATTTTTTTCCCTCCTAGATGCTCAGCTGCAGACTCATTAATATTAAGCTGCTGGACCTACAAAAATGTACAATGGTTCTTCTAGTAGTCAACTCTCTTGATTTTAGACAGCTTAACTTCACACAGTAGTTAAGAACATCAACTCTGGAAACAAGGCCCAGATCTACTACATGCTAACTGTCATCGGTCAGTTTAAATTACTCAACTGCCCTGTGGCTCAGTTTCTAGGTTAATACTAATACCTACCTTATAGGACGACTGTAAGGATAACTTAACTGGTTCTATGTAAACACTAGAACTGTGCCTGACACAGAGTAAAACATTGTCAAATTCTTGGCTGTTATTATCCGTAACACCAGAAATGTACAGCTCTTGGAAAAAAAACAGAACTTTAAGGACAGCTCACTACAACCATTGAAGAAACAGGTTCTTTGACACTGTTCAGTTCTATTGGAACACATGCAAAGTTCCCTGCCTCATTCGCTCCTGTGCATTCTAATTATTTAGTCCCTCCCGTATGTCTCCATGTACCCTGGGCTCTATTTATCCATTTACTCATCTCCTTCTGGACTCTAAATGTCTTGAGAACCGGGATTCTATCTTACCTTGTAGTCTCAACATCTAGCACAGAGCCTTGCTTAGAGTAGATACTCTATAAAAACTTAACGAAACGTGGTATTAGCAATTTAACCCTGCAAGCCCATGGCCATGACAATTCCTTTGCACAGAGCTGTGCTTTCCAACTCTTCACCCGAGTAGTCCAGCAGAACGTGAATAACCTTCTGCACAATAATGACATACAGCACCCGTCTATGTACAGGCTGAAGAAAAGAGGAATCCAGTGTCCCACAGAAGAGTCTAAAATTCAGGTTGTT
>NC_048232.1:27317624-27544266 GCF_002007445.2 Ailuropoda melanoleuca
GTGTCAGTGGCTCATCCTCCAGAATCGAGCCAGAACAAAGCCTTCCTTCAAAGAGTCACCCTTTGACTGCTGTATAGATTTTATTCAGTCAGCACTGTTTCCTCGCTCTCTCACAACTGTGACATGTTCATTATTTCAGAATTCTATCTGCCCCCCCTGCTTGTGACCATGTCCAGCTCAGCTTATGACAAAAAGCCAGCTCGGGCAGCATCCTCTTGCTGATCTTGTGAAACATGAATTCAGTGCTAGCAGCCTTTTGACCACTCAGGAGCTCATCAATGAAAGACCTTCAGTGTGACCTTTAGTCTGCCATCTATTATCACATAGTGGGCCCACCTCCCAGCATCCTCAATCTCGAGACAATCACACATCCTAGAAACACTTTCAGGGAGTCTAGATAAATATCTCTCTCTGCTTTCTCAGGGAAAAGTAGTGATTTCACATTCCTCTGAGTCATTCTATGACCAGACTACTTCCAGGCGTTATAATTGGAATCTCCAGCACAGCATGTGTCACTTACCTAATATTAGGTCAGAGCATAAACACACAAGTCATATATGATCCCTTCTTCTTACTCTCCTCACTCAGAGTAGTAAGACAAGTGGTTTATTCCTCTTGACTCTGCAAGATGAACTTAAGCTGACTTCTTTGCTTAATGAAATTAAAAATAAAAATGCTGTCAAGTGGAAACCTCTTTGCTATCCTTGGTGCCCTGGTCAGTCATGGAATTTTAAAGTTAGAAAGGATCTCAGAGTCATCTTCCTCATTTCATAGATCTAGCCTGAGGCCCAGAAAAGTTGAGTGTTTTGCTATGGTCACAAAGAAAAATAGAGATCCAAAGCTGGAAAAAAGGCTTTCCTGCCTCCTCAGCCCTTGTGCTTTCCACATACCACACTAAGATGAGCTTCTTGGCAAGAACTTCACCATAACCCGCAATATCGGAGAGGCTGTTCTCAGCTTCACCTCACTCCCTACATCTTGGTAGTCCAGCCACATAATTATCTGCTAAAAAAAAAAAATGAGAAAGAAAAGACTTCCATTTCTACAAATAACTTCGCAACATCACTGTTTTCTTAAAGATATTACCCCTAGCAACCACTCCAGGCTTCTTCCTTCCACACTGTTTCCAAGACAAGACCGAGTGCTGTCTAAGACCCTATTTCCCTAAACAGTCTTCAAATGCAATGTGAAAAAAATGGGAAAGCCCCCTATACAAGCTCCATTATTATAGAAAGGGAATGGAGCTGGTATCCACTTGAGGTCATCAGACGACGAGGAGTGTTCAAGATAGGCTAACAGCCTATCAGAGACTCAGAGCAGTGAGAGGACAGCTTTTGTCACTAAGCAAACATTAATGAGAATGTAAGCGCCATGCCCTGTGTTACTTGATATAGTAATGACAGGGACACCTTAGAAAACAAGCTGACTAGTAAATAACTGGGAATGTACCCACAAATTCCAAAAATCAAAACCAAATTAAACAAAGATAAACTTTAAATCAAATAGCAAAAAGTCCAAAACACAATGGAAACAAAAAAGAATTTAAAACAGAGAGCTTCAAACAAGATAAATGAAGTAAAACCAATTATTTGACCAATTTGACAATAAATATAAGTGAATTAAAATATCCTTAAAAGGTAAAGGTTCTCAATAGAATAAAAAATGAAATCTAGCTATAATCTACTTTTAGGAAATATCTAAAAGACATGACAAAGAACAAATATAATAAGTATAAAGACAGGGAAATATAAACTAAGGTAGCAATATTCATGTCAGCTAAAACACAAAGCACATAGCAAAACTTAGGAAGAAATTTGTCTTATTCTGACAAAAGGTATAATTATCAATTGAGATGTTGACAGCAAATAATACATTAACACACATTCCAAAACAAGACCTGATATAATTATAAGGAAAAGCTAATAAAATAAATTAGTGATTTATATCTTTAAGTCCTTGGCAGACTAGACAAAAAAATTATAGAAAAGTTGACAACATAATAGATAAATAATTCTAGTTGAAACTTTACTTCAAATTTTGAATTTTGACTTTTCCCAGGTTAACAATATAACACGGAGAAACTGGTAACAATAACACTGAACTCTCAGGAGGCCGAGCAGGGGGAGCATCAGCCACCCAATCACAAGAGTAAACAACGAATGGGCTTAAAAACATGCTGTACACGTACAACCGTTCTGTTTTTCACTTTCAATAGAGCATTCAATATATTACATGAGATACTCAACACTTTATTATAACACAGTCTTTGTGTTAGAGGATTTTGCCCAGCAGGCTAATACAAGTGTTCTCTGCATGCTTAAGGTAGGCTGGGCTAGCTATGATGTTTGGTAGGTGAGATGTATTAAATGCACAGTCAACTTAAGATATTTTCAACTTACAATGGGCTTATCAGGATATAACCCCATTGTAAGTTGAAGAAAACCTGTATATCATTTATTAATAATTAGTACCTAAAGTTTTACAAGTAACTTGAACTTTGAGAAACACTCTCCTAAATTATTTTAATTGAGACTGCACACTAACATATATTGGCCCAAAANGAGACTGCACACTAATATATATTGGCCCAAAAGTACAAAGAGAAAGACAGAATTCTTAAATGCTTTTCTTTGGATTAGCGTATAAACTTTCTTCCATAACAAAGAGATTCAGGGGTGCCTGGGTGGCACANAATTGAGACTGCACACTAACATATATTGGCCCAAAAGTACAAAGAGAAAGACAGAATTCTTAAATGCTTTTCTTTGGATTAGCGTATAAACTTTCTTCCATAACAAAGAGATTCAGGGGTGCCTGGGTGGCACAGTCAGTTAAGTGTCCAACTCTTGGTTTTGGCTCAGATTGTGATCCCAGGGTCACACGAAATCAAGCCCTGTGGGGGGCTCTGCACTCAGTGTGGAGACTGCTTGAGAATCCCTCTCCCTCTCCTACTGCCCCCTCTTGCTCATACTCTCTCTCTAAAATAAATAAATAAATAAATCTTTGGAAAAAAAAAGATTAAAAAAATACAGTAGCTCAAGTTGGGAATTTTTCTTTTTCATGTTATAATACAGGGTGGCAGGGAAAGGTACGCTTTATAAGATCACCAAGGACCTAAGCTGGCTCTATCATCCTTCACATGACTTCCAGCTCTGGACCTAAGANGAAAAAAAAAGATTAAAAAAATACAGTAGCTCAAGTTGGAAATTTTTCTTTTTCATGTTACAATACAGGGTGGCAGGGAAAGGTATGCTTTATAAGATCACCAAGGACCTAAGCTGGCTCTATCATCCTTCACATGACTTCCAGCTCTGGACCTAAGATGGCTCCTGTACCTGGTAAAACATCCCAGGCAAACAGAAAGGGAAAAGAGAAAGTCTAGGGCACATGGCTTGTTTTGAAGGAGGTAACCTTATATAATCACATTTCAACTACTATTAGTCACAAAGCCACACCCTGCTGCAAGAGAAGCAAAGCAATGTAGTTTCTAGGTGAAATCTAAAGGTTCTGTTTCCTAAAAGAAGAATAGATTCTAGAGACATTGGAGTATAATGCACATATTCTAATTAGAAAAATGCAAAAGAATAAACCAAACCCAGAATGAATTATATGTAATCACTTCATTTTAGCTGGATTCATCTTATTGCCAAGGACACTACCAAGTACCAATTTAAGAAGTCAGAAAAGTACATCAATGAATTATAAGGATGCTAGGGTCCTACTCCAATACAAATCTTAGGCTAGAAAGTATACTGAGAATTCGTTTATTCTCTTCCCTTGTTTAAGGATATTTAATTTATGTATTATTGTGGTTTTTTTTTAAAGATTTTATTTATTTATTTTGACAGAAAGAGACAGCCTGCGAGAGAGGGAACACAAGCAGGGAGAGTGAGAGAGGAAGAAGCAAGCTCCCAGTAGAGGAGCCTGATGTGGGGCGCGATCCCAGACCGCCAGGATCACGCCCTGAGCGGGAGGCAGACGCTTTAAGGACTGCGACACCCAGGCGCTTCTCCTGTATTATTGTTTTTATTGTGTATACTGATTGACCTAAATGGATTTTTCAGGTTGACTCAGTTTCAGTCCTACACAGAGGTCTTCTACTATTAGACAGAGTTAATCTTTTGCTAGTTAAATTACTTTCAAATTTGTGGAATGTTTTTTAAAACAGTATTACTAGGGGTGCCTGGGTTGCTCAGTCAGTTAAGCATCCGACTCTTGGTTTCAGTTCAGGTCATGATCTCAGGGTCATGAGATTAAGCCCAGCAAAGGGCTCCCCACTCAGCATAGAGTCTGCTTGGGATTCTTTCCCTCTTCCTCTCCCTCCCCTTTTGCCCCTCCCCCTGCTCACACTCTCTCTCTCATATAATCTTAAAAAAATAAAAAATAAAACATTACTTTAGTATAGTTTATATACAGTAAAATATGTGCATTTTCATGCATATTTCAATGCACTTTACAAACATATATATCCCTATGTCCATATAATCACCACCAGAACACACTCATCATGCCAAAAGTTTTCTCATACCTAATCCAGGTCAACTACACTGAACTCTCAACTACACTGAAGCAGCAGGCAACAACTTGTATGCTTATTATCACCACAGATTAAATTTGCCTTTCTTAACATTTCTGATATAGTAATCCAAGGCAGTAAATGGAATCACAGAATTTCTATTCTTTCGTGTCTGGCTTATTTTACTCAGCATAATGTTTCTGAGAGTCATTCATGCTGTGTGTATCAGCACTTTAGCCCCTTTTACTGCCAAGTAGCATTCCACTGCATGGATATACCACAATGTGTTTATCTAGTAACTAGTTGATGGTCCTAGCTTGCGGCTATTATGAATAAAGGTGCTATGAACATTCATGTACAGTGTATGTGTAAAGTGATTTCTATTTCTTTTGGGTAAATATTGAGTAAAACTGTTGCATCTTATGGCAATAATGTTTACCTTTATAATACTACCAAACTGTTTTCTAAAATAATTTTATCATTTAACTTTCCCCATGGCAAAATATATGGAAGTCCAATTGGTCTTTGTCTCAGCTAACACTTGCTCTTTTTTAATTTTTAATTTTAGCTATTCTGATGAATATATAGTGGTATCTCATTGTATTGATTTGCTTTTTTTCTGAGGTCTAATGATTTTGAATCTCTTTTCCTGTGCTGCACTGGCCATTCATTATTTTCTTGTACATTTTTCTTTTAACTGAGTTGTCTTATTATTAATGAGTTGTAAAAGTTCTTTATATATTCTGGTCACAAGTCATTTGTCAGGTATATATATTTTGCATATGTTCTCTCTGTTTAAAGACTACCTTTTCATTTTCTTAATGATGTCTTTCAAAGAATAGAAGTTTTAAATTTTGATAGAATCCATTTGTCAATTTTTCTTTTATGGTTCATGCTTTCTGTGTCCTAAGATATCTTTGCCTATCTTAAGTTCACGAATATTTTGTGATTTTTTTTTTCTTAAAGTATTATAGTTTTAGTCTTTTGTATTTAGATCCATGATTCTTTTCCAGATATTTTTGTACATGAAGAAGTAAGGGTTGAGGTTAATTTTTTAAAAAAACATTTGGATATCCAGATGTTCTAGAACTATCCTTTCTCCATTTAATTATCTTGGCATAATTATCAAAAATCAATTGACCATAAATATGTGGGTCTGTTTCTGGATTCTCTATTCTATTCCATTGAAAAATATCTACTTTAGGCCAAGACTGCTTTGATCACTGTCATTTTAAAGAGGAAGCTTTAAAATGTAGAGGAAGTCTTGGGGCAACTGGGTGGCTAGGTCAGTTGAGCATCCAACTCTTGATTTTGGCCAGGGTCATGATCTCAGGGTCATGGGATCAAACTCTGTGTCTGGGCTCTGCACTCAGTTAAGTGTTTGAGATTCTCTCCCTCCCAGTTAAGTCCTTAAGATTCTCTCCCTCTCTCTTTGTCCCTCCCCCTGCTCATAAGCACACACTCTCTCTCAAATAAATAAATTTTTAAAAAAGTAGAGGAAGTCTTGAAACTTCCAGTACTGCTCTTCTTTGTCAATTCTTTTTTTTTTTAAACTTTTCTAGGTCCTTTGTATTTCCATATAAATTTAAAATTTCAATTTCCAATTTTTCATTGCTAGTATATACACATACAACTGACTTTGTATATCTACCTTGTGTCCTACAATGTTGCTGGATTCAATCACAAATTCTAGTGGCTTTTGAGAGATTTCTCAGCATTTTCTCTATACATCATCATGTTATGTGCAAATAGAGATGTTTTATTTCTACTTTGCCAATCTGTACACCATTTCTTTCTTTTTATTGCCTATTACACTGGCTGTGATCACAGTGTTAGACAGACATAAGGAGGGGAGTGGGCATCCCTGCTTTGTTTCTCATCTTGGGGGGAAAGCATTCTAACTTGCGACATTAATGAGACTTTAGTTAGACGTTATATGTAGATGTCTTTTCTCAAGGTGAGAAAGTTCCCTTCTGTTTTTAGCTTCCTAAGAATTTTTTATGAATGGCTCTTGAATTTAGTCCATTGCTTTCTCTGCAACTATTCACAGGATCATATAGCTTTTTTCCCATTTTTCCTGTTAAAGTGATGACTTATACTAGGGGATTTTCCAATGTTAAACCAAGCATGCCCACCCAGGATAAACCATTTTTTATATACTGCTGGATTCAAATGATTTGCTAATTGTTCAAAACTTTTCATCTATGTTCATGAAGCATATTTGCTCATAATTTTCTTGGAATGTATCTTGATTGGTATCAACATAATGCCTAATATTAGCTGGGAAGTGTTCCTTCTTTCTCTATTTTCTGAATTATTTCTCCTTTAAATGTTTGATGGAATTCATCAGTTAAAACATGTATGGGACTGGAATTCTTTTGGTTTTGGTTTCTGGTTTTCTTTGTTAGTATGGAAAGGTTTTAAACTAAGAATATAACTTCTTTACGATATGGTACTACTCTAATTTTATTTCTTCTGGAGTCAATTTCAGTAATGTGTATCTTCCAAGGAATTTATCTGTTTCATCAAAATTGTCAAACTTATTTCTAGATGTTCATTATATTCCTTCTATATGCTTTTAACTTCTGTAGAATATGTAATGAAGTCCCCTCTTTCAATCCTGATATTATACTTATTAACATGTGTTTTCCTTCTTCTTTATTTTTCTTGATTAGACTAGCTAGAGGTTTATTCATCTTTTCAAAAAGCCTGCTTTTGGTTTCCTTGATTATCTCTTCGATTCCTGATCTTGTTGATTATTTCCTTCCTTCTACTTACTGTGGTTTTAATTTGCTCTTCTTTTTCTAGCTTAAGGTAGATATTTAGATCACTTATTTTATCCCTTTCTTCTTTTCTAATACTATGTATTTAAAGTCAAATATTTGGTCACTGCTTCAGCTAAACCCCAAAGATTTTTATGTGTTTTCATTCTGATTCACTTCAAGACAACTTTTAATTTCCCTGTTTTATTTATTTATTTTTTTACAAATGAGTTAGAAGCATTTGGCGTAATTATAAATACTGAGGATTTTTCAGATATCTTTCTGATATTCATTTCTAACTTAATTGGTGGGGTCAGAGGACATACTATAACTAACTTCCATTATTTTAAAGTTAATGAGACTTGTTTTATATATTAGCATATGGTGGTCTATTGTTGATGAATGTTCCACGTGCATTTGAAAAGAATATATACTCTGCTATTCTTGAGTGGAATGTTTTATAAATACCAATGAAATTACATTAGTTTACAGTGTTATACATACATCTATATCCTTCCTGATATTCTTTGTACTTGTCCCATCAATTACTTTTATCAATGTTGAAATGTCCAATTATAATAGATTTCTCAATGTATTCTTTCAGCTCTATCAGTTCCTGTTTCATGTATTTTGACAATGTAGCATATTGGTTGTATTTAAATTTAAAGTCATTTCTTTTTGAAGAATTGATCCATTTATCATTATGAAATGTCCCTTTTTAACCTTATTAACATCACCTGTTCTGAAGCCCACTTTGATATTAATATAACCACTACAGTTTTCTTATACATAGTACTTACATTGTACATATTTTCCCACCCTTTTTCTAACCTATTTCAGGAGTTTATTGAGAACAACACTAAGTTTACTCTTACTTTTTTATTCAACCTGACAATCTTTCCTTCTAATTAGAGTACATCATTTACATTCAATGTGATTACTGATATGGTTGTATGTAGTTCTACCATCTTGTTGCAGGTTTTCTACGTGTCCTTTCTGTTCTTTTTTCCTTTTTCCCCTTTTTTCCTATTTTCTTTCGGATTATTTTTTTAGGAGTTCATTTCATATCCACCAATGGTTTCTTATTAGTTAAAACTCTTTTTCCAACCTTTTTAGTGGATGCTCTCTAACTTATTATAACCTACCTTCAAAACACATTACACATTCGTGTTTAAGACTCTTACAACTATATGCTTCCTTTCCTCTAGCCAATTCTTTGAGCTATTGTTGTCAGACATTTTATTTTTACATGTTGTAACTCCACTAGACAGACACTGTTACTATTTTTTGCTTCAAACAGTTACCTTTAAAAAAAATCTAAAATACAAAGAAAAAAATTCTTACGTTTAAGGAATTCTTCATTCGTTTGTATAGTCCAAATTTTCATCTGCTACCACTTCCTGTTTGCTTAAAGAAATCCCTTTAATATTTCTTATAAGGTAAGTCTGCTGGTCTTACGTTGTCTCAATTTTTGTCTAAAAAAGCTCTTTCTCCCTTATGTTTTTTCCTCCTTAACTTCCTAAAATATTTTTGTTACTATGGAGTGCTAGGTTGACAATTTTTTAGCACTTAAAAAATGCTATTAAATTGCATTCTGGTTTGAACAGTTTCTGGTAAGTCTGCTGTCTAAATTCTTAACGTTATTCCTTTGTACACAATGTGTTTTTTTCCCTCTGACAGCTTTTAAAATTTTTTCTTTATCACTGATTTTCAGCAATTTTCTTACATTGTGCCTTGAGGTGTATGTATCTTGCCTGGGGGTCTGTTTAATTTTTGGGATCTGTGGGTTTAGAGTTTACTTCAAATTGGGGGAAATTTCAGCCATTATTTATTTAAATTATTTTTCTCTCTTGCCCTCCCCCCAAAATTCTGAGACTCCACTTACACTTATGTTAGACTCATGGCATTTATCCTATAGGGCACTAAGTTGCCTTCATCCTTTTCAATCTTTTTTCTCTCTATCCTTTTGGTTGAATTCTCACTGACCTCTTTGACCTCTTCTCCCGAAAGATCTAATCTGCATTTAATCCCACCTAGTTACTACATTTTTAAATCTCTGGATGTTCCTTTTTTTCTTTTTAATATTTTGTATTTCACCCCTTGTTATGTTTTATTTATATGGACCATATTTACAATAGCTGCTTTAATGTACTAGTCTGCTAACTGTCATCTCTGTCATTTTAGGGTCTATTTTTATTGTCTCCTCATTATGAGATTTTTCTCTTGTTTCTTTGTTTATCAAGTAATGCTTAACTGGATGTAATTTACTGTGAATTTTATGTTGCTGAGCGCTAAATTTTTTTGTATTACTTTATAGAGTGTTAAACTTCTGTCAGACAGTTAAGTTACTTGTGGATTAACATGATTCTTTTGAGGCTTGGTTTTAAGCTTTTTTAGGACTTGTGTAGAGAAACCTTTATTCTAGGACTCATTCTTATGAAGAACTGGTAAGTTTTCATTCCTTACAAGTTGTCCTTGCCAGTTTCTAGGGGTTTCAAATTGAATGCACAGTGTGGTGTTCAGCCAGATCCTCAATAACACCCCTATGCAGACTTTAGAAATTCTTTCTGTGCCCAACACCCTCCTCTCCAGGAGAATGAGATTTTAAATATATCAGACTTTCCTATCTTGCCTCCTTTTTACTTCCTTCCCTGCTCCATACTGAAAGATATTTCACTTCTAGATTCAGGTTACTGAACTTTAAAGGTTGAAAAGAAAACTGATCTCCCTTTAAAAACCTGCTTGGCATACCTTACTAAAAAAGGAGGCATCAATGTAAAGGGTGCTTATTTTATTTATACACACACACACACACACACACACCCTAGGAANACACACACACACACACACACACCCCCTAGGAATTTAATACAGAAAAGGCACAGATTTTGCTTCTCAATAAACTTATGCTTAAAAGGTAGTAAATCAATAAATACTAAAAAGTAGGATTCTCTACTCGAAACCATAATTATGCATAAAAAAGTGTTTATTTCACTACTCTTTTCTTAAAAATATTTGCCCTTTACTATTTGTGTTGGTAGATGCCCTGACTGAAGCCCTCACTAAACTATTAAATAGTTTATATATTTATTGAGAAAAAAAAAGAGCAGATGTTTTTGGGGAGGTTGAAGACAGACATGTGGGTGGCAGGAAGCAAATGTTTCCTCCAAGGCTAGGCTGTCATAAACCCAGTTTATATCTTTTTTTAAGCCAAATTGAGTAACAGCACAAATATCGTTTTTGAATTTTCTTCTAATTACATTACAGTAAATTTCTAGCAAACCCTGATCAAAAGGCTATTTTCACAACAATGACAACAACAACAAAAAGGCTGTTACCACATATTATTCTCTTACTTCTGCGACTCAGTGAACTTTTTGTTTAATAACTAAAACCTATCAGGGAATTTGTGTATATATGTATTATTTAATTTAGACCAAAAATTAATCAAAATAAATTCTAAATAAAAAATGGAAGAAAGAAAAATGTCTTAAAGTCATTTCCTTTAGATGGGACCTGACCAGTCTGACTGGAATCAACCCTGAAACAGGTAGCTCTTCTTTCTCTTCAAATATTGGAAACCTCACCTAGAGGTGCTTGGCCTTTTTTGGTGAAAGCTTCCAATACAAATACAGGAGAATAAATCTAAGGAAGACTCTGAGAAAGAGTGCTCTGGAGGAAAAAAAAAGATTCTAAAAGATTCTAAAAACTTACATAATCTGAGTTAGGAAGATCTCAAAATCAATTCTCCCACCCTCCACTCCAGCACATTTCCCTCCACTATTTGTGCAGCCTCAACCTGATCAGCCTCAATTATTCATACTGCCAATGCGGGAGAACTCACTGTCCAGTGAAAGAGCCCCGTTTATTTGCACGTAGATGTCATTGTTGCCAACTTATTCATTATGGCATTCATTATACTAAGCAGAAATTCTCTCTGCAACTTCTCCCATTGATTCTAGCTATGTCTTTCTGTAGCTCTAAATCTCCAGCTCCTCTTCCACTTGAAAGCAATGCAAATTACAGAAACTTAGAATAAGGCTGCAAAATGTCTAGTGTAACCTCACTTACTACATACGCTAGAGAGCCTTGGATATGTACTTTCGTTCTCTCTAAATTTACCTCCACTGGTATCAGGCGGGAGGCTGAGCTGGTTGGAATGAGGATGTAGGGTAGGGAGTAAGAGGGGTTTAGCTGATTCCAATGGACTTGGAGAATTTAAGGAATTGCAAAAAGGCAACTGTGGCTAGAGCAGAGTGAGCAAAACAGACAATGGTAGGAGATAAAGTCAGCAGGCAGAACATGGAGGGCCTGGCAGAACATGGTGAGACTTTGGGGTTTTATCCTGAGTGTGATGGGTAGTCACTCAAGGGTTCTGAACAGGAAAAGGACAGGAACCATTTAACATTAAAACAAAACAAAACAAAACAAAAAAACACTTTTGCCCCTGTATGGAGAACTGACTGGAGAGGTGCAAGGAGGAGATAGGGAAGGCCAGTTACAAGACTGTTGCTATTATCCAGGCAACTTATGACGACGACAGGTTGTATTATATTAGGGAAGTAGTGGGTGGAGGCAATACAGGGGTATTTGGGATATATATCAAAAGGAGGATATTTAGGTCTTACTGATGGGCTGGATATGGGTTAAGAAGGAAAGAGAAAACTCAAGATGGTCTCTAGTTTTTGGCCTGAGCAAAACTGTGTGGACCATTTACTGAGATGAAGGAGGGCAGGAACACATTTGGGGACGAGAGTCCAAGAGTTCTATTTCTGACATGTTAAGTTTGAAATGTTTCAAATTAGACTTTCAAATAGATGTTGAATAGGCAGCCACAGATATGAGCCTGGAGCTCACAGGAGAGATCAAGGTAAGGAATAAATCTGGGAGAACAGAAGGCATTTAAAGCAAGGGGTCACATGAGACCACATAGGGAATAAATATAGAAGGTGGCCAAGGACTAAGCCCTGAAGAATGCCAACTTTTAAAGACCATGAAGAAGACAAGATAGCAAAGGAGACTTTGTATTTTTATGTGTATTTTATGCTTTCAAGTGTAAGAGAGACTGGAGATTTAGAGCTACAGAAAGACATAGCTAGAACTGATGGGGAGAAGTTACAGAGATTTCTGCATGATGTAATGAGGACTTTGAAGAATAAGTTGGTAAGTAACTCTTATTCTTCTTCAAAAAACAGAATTACAGTTAACCCTTGAAAAACACGGATTTGAACTGCAAGGATTTGGGGACGCCTAGGTGCCTCAGTCGGTTAAGCATCTGCCTTCGGCTCAGGTCATGATGCCAGGGTCCTGGGATGTAGTCCCACATCAGGCTCCTTGCTCTGAGGCGAGCCTGCTTCTCCTTCTGCCTGCCACTCCCCCTGCTTGTGCTCTCTCTCTCTCTCTCTGTGTCAAATAAATAAATAAAATCTAAAAAAAAAAAAAAACAAAACACTGCATGGATTTTTTTGATACAGTACTGTACTCTAATGTATTTTCCTTACAATTTTCTTAATAACGTTTTCTTTTCTCCAACTTATTTTATTGTAAGACTGCAGTATATAATAAATATAATGTACAAAATATGTGTTAATCAACTGTTTACATTATTAGCAAGTTCTCCTGTCAACAATAGGCCATTTGTAGTTAAGTTTTAGGGGATTCAAAAGTTATATGTGATTTGACTATGGGGGTGGGGCAGGACCCGTAAAGTCCACATTGTTCAAATGTTAACTGTATTTTATATGTACAAAGTTCACAGCCACCCATCATAAACTTCAAAAATCACCTTTCAAAGTCACGTGCCTACTCTATTTCTGACTCCTGCCCTATTGACTGAGTCTGGATAGCTGCATTTCACGTGTCAGCTGCTCAATTACCACATCTCTGGCCTCTGGCATGTGTCCTGGCTTCTGGATCCAAATTTTCACCCCAACTAACAACTTCTAGTTGCCCAACACTGACCAGAAGGCATGCTGAGATCATGTTCCCCAGAGCTGCCAAAAGTTCTTGGCTTATGATCAATGAAGCACACAATGAGTGAGTGTTCAGCAGTTAATCAGGTGACAGAGAACAACTGACATGTTAGGGAACCATAGAATGAGCCAGATCAAGGCTAGAACAGGGAACAAGAGATTGTACCCCAGGCTAGTCACCCCAGGGCAATCTGCTCTAGGTCATCCAGCGTGATCAGGCACCCTTTTCCCCAGAAGAATTAAAGTACTCTGCAGTTTACCATGTATCCATGGATTAAGGATTTCCTGGAAGCTGGTAACATTATGAACCAAACAGTAGGTACTGCACACCATGGGTACCTGTTCTTTCTGCACCAAAGCCTCAGGGCTAGCCTGGAGACATTTGTTCCTTTCCCCGCCACATCTACAAAGGGAATTCCTAACTATTTTTGTATTTGCGAAGATTAAATCAGATCACTGTAAGTGCCTGGTACATAGAAAGTGCTCAATACATATTAGCTATTCTCATTTATATTTTAGATGACCACAAAAGGACACTCAGCTGAATGATAAAGTAAGTCTCTAAAAACAATACTTTCAGGGCTCTTCTAGCACAAAAGATTAATAAAAGAGGATTTTTGTTTGTTTTTTATGTATGAACTATTACATGATCAAAGGAATTTAAACTTGTCCTGAAAAAGCTGTCTTCCATTTTTCTGAACTTCTTTACCAAGATTTCGCAAAATTATGTTACACAAATAAGAAGTAAAGATATCAATTCTATTAACATGAGATTGATAATACCAATTCTGAATAAATACCATCAAGCAAAACAGAAATCTCTTAGCCTAATAATTATTCTGCAATAGTCACTCAGGCCTGTTGTTGTTTTAAATGCCTATATCCTTTAAGTATAATATAGTTCTATTCCCTTTTATGAAATTTAAGTTTAACTAAAATTATTAAAGTTGGCAACAAAGCAGGAAACCATTTATAAGACCAGCATGGCTATTTTACTTTTATTAATGAAAAGTTATGTAATAGTTTCAGCAAACTACAGAGTTCCATTCTTGTAGCCTTTTAATATTTATAGAAATTTAAAAGAATTATACTGCTAAGAGTTCATTTTTGAAACTGAGAATTTCTATTATCTGACAGCAATCAATTATTTTAGCTCAATTACAGAAATGGCTATTTAAGAGTTATGTTCATCTTTATTCATACTCCTTAACAAAAGGTTAACTATGTCTCGTACTTGACCTAGAAGCTCACATAGGTGTAACTGAACAAGACGACACTGAGAGGGTCTCAACTCCAAACTGGAGGCCCATTACTGGCCTTTTGGCCTCCAACAATATATTAAAGTAAAGAGAAGAAAAAGAAAAAAGCAGGGCACGGGGAAACTGCTTTCATTAATACAAAGTGCTATACTAAACTACCAAAGGGCATAGAAGCGCCTTAAAAGAATCAAAGAGCAAGTCTGTAATCAGGTGTAAGGAGATGGTCACAAACACCATGCCAATATCCAAAATCCACACCCTCCTATGAACTGAAAATGAAACCTATAGTCACATATTTCCTTGCACCTCTATTCATGGAATCTAGATTTTTTAAAAGGTAACAATTCTGATTTTTTGAACTATTACAGAGAAAAGCCGTAATTTAATTTTCAAATAAATCAACCTTGATTTTCTTCTGTATTAAGTGAATTTTTATTTGGGAATAATTTTAGATTTACAGAAAGGTTGCAAGGATACTATGGAGTTCCTATATACCCCTCACTCAATTTTAACAACTTACATAATCATGGTTTTGGCAAAACTAAGGAATTAATGTTGATATACTGCTATTAATTAAGCCTCACACTTTATTTGGATTTCTCCTGCTTTTCCACTAATGCCTTTCTTCAGTCGCAAGATCTAATCCAGGTACCACATTGCATTTACTGATTTTTTTTTATTTTTTATTTTTTTAGTGCTTTAAGTTCTGGTACGTGCCAAACTTATGTGTCTTATTAAATGTCTTCATTATAAATATGACAGAAAATAACCCTCAGCTCCCTGGAAAATATGACCTATTGGATCCTAGAGAAATGTTACATTAAGATGCATGTAAATATGATATTTCTACTAATGTTTTAAGAGAAAAAGAGGTAAGTCACTTTGTCAGGAACTTTATCAGGAACCTATGAGATCAAATTATTTAATGTTTCAGAAATATCTCTGCAAAAAATGCTTGTCACTTACCTGTCTCCCAAGGTTCCGGTAAACACTCATAAGACATACAGTAAATCCTTTTAATTCTGTAATAGAATGTAAAGTATTATTATAATCATATTCAAATAATCCATTTTTATCAAACATGTAGAAACTGCCTCCCTTTCATTCCCAAATTTCATTTTTAATTACTGTATATTTTTATTAAGATAACAAAGGAACTAATTTAAGGGAGCATAATGTGGGAAACTTATTACATGTCTTTACTTTAAAACTGAAGGCATGCAAAATTTAATAAAAGTTTTAAGATGAATAGAAAATGTTCTAGAGAAAAAGAAATGCCGAATGAATGCAACTGACTAGGAAGAATGCTTCACATTCTTTTCCACGAACATAATGTAGAAATTACTAAATCATCACAAACAAGTGACTCATACTGAGGGCATAGCTTTGATGAGATAATAGTAATCCAGAGTATGGAGTTAGGAGGTCTTTGAGAAAATATACATCTGGTAAAGTGTCCATGTGTGTCAGTTTGCTTGAGACAGTCCCAGCTTATGCCTGTTGTCACAGTGTCCCACTAAATTTATTATTTCTCTTTGATTTTTCTTACTCTAGTGCTTTTTGTTGTTGATAATGGTAGCAGTATAATAAGCCTGGATTTTTACTTTTCGGTTCTGCCATTATCTTGTTGAGCTGTACGAGATTCATGTGCACTAAGTTGCCAATTTAACATGTGGTTAAATCTGAAAGACCTTGAGCAGTGACCCATCTCTGGATGGGCTGTAACTGATGCCTCACTCTCAAAGACAATACCCAAGCCACTCACAGAAAAAAAAGTACACTCAGACAGGAATAGCTAGAGACAACTAACTCCTTCAGTGTTGGGTGGAGGTGGAAGAAATATTTCATGCTGCTGCCCCTGCTTCTGACTAGCTCAAAGACCAATTTAAGAAAAGCAGATGGAGAGGTTTTACGTATTACTCTATATAGCATGACTTTTCATTCAGATCAAATGACTGTTCTTTAAATTTATCTTTCTCAATTCTAATTACAATTTATCTTGTTTACACAATCAAAGCTAATGGACAGCTGTTACTCCGTTGGTTCTGTTAACAGAAGAAATTCACACTTAAATGATGCCAGCTTTCTATTGGTGTAAAGTGACACATCAAACAGAAAACTCAGTTAATTCCCCCTTTCTTTTCTTAACTGATTTAGAGAGTAATTCAATAAAACAATATGCATACAAATATACTGTTGGGCTAATAACATACACAAATTTTCTATATTTGCAATAACAAAACAGATGAAGCAGGTGAGAGGAAAGCTGTATTAGAGTAAGGAAATAACACCAAATGGAAACTCAAATCCACAGAAATATAAGAAGAGAATTAAAAATAGAAAGGCTAATACAATTAACTCTATAAATACATATTTACCCTCCTTTCTTCTCTCAGCTTCTTTAAAAGGCATAAGATTAGGGGGCACTGGGATGGCTCAATCAGTTAAGTGTCTGACTTCGGCTCAGGTCATGATCTCAGGATCCTGGGATTGAGCCCAGTGGGGCAGGCTCCATTCTCAGCATGAAGTCTGCTTGTCCCCTTCCCTCTCCCTCTGCCCCTCCCCTCACTTGTTTGCTCTCTCTCTCGCTCTCAAATGAATAGACAGATAAAAAATAAAAGACATGAAAATATATAAAGTAAAAATTATAACAATATATTGTTGGGTTTCTACAACATATAGACATAATACATATAATAATGGCAGCAAAAAGTGGGGAGAGAGAAAATAGGGCTATACAAGAGAAAAGTTTATTCTGCTGAATATACGTAAAAATGAGAAATAGATTCTTCTAAGTTAAAATGTATATTGTAAAACCTAGAGCAAACACTAAGAAAATAACTCAAGATACATAATTTCAAAATGATTAAGGAACAAAAAATATCACACTGGAAGATATTCACGTAATTCAAAAGAATTCACTTAAGTTTAAAAGAATTAAAGAGAACAAAAAAAGGCATGAGACCTACAGAAAACAAAAAGCAAAAGAGCAGATGCAAAACCAACCATATCAATAATATTAAATGTGAACACATTAAACAACCCAATCAAAAAGCAGATGATATCAGATATTTTTTAAAGTCCAATGATAGCTGACCCTCGAAAAACATGGTTTGAGCTGTACAAGTCCATTTAATGTGGATTTTTTCAATAAATACAGTACAGTACTGTAAATGTATTTTCTCTCCCTATTAATTTTTTTTAAATATTTTATTTATTTATTTATTTGAGAGAGAGAGAGCGAGCATGAGCAGGGGGAGGGGTAGAGGGAGAGGAAGAAGCAGACTCCCCACTGGGTAGGGAGCATGACACAGGGCTTGATCCCAGGACTGGGAGATCATGACCTGAGCAGAAGGCAGATGCTTAATCAACTGAGCCACCCAGGCACTCCCCTTATGATTTTCTTAATCATATTTTTCTTTTCTCTAACTTACTTTATTGGAACATAACATATCCACATAAAATACGTAACATTAAAAATATCTGTCAATTGACTATTATGTTATTAGTAAGGTTTCTGGTCAACAGTACATTATTGGTAGTTGAGTTCCGGGGGAATCAAAAGTTATATGTGGATCTCGACTGTGCTGGGGGTCAGCACCACAACCCCTGTGTTGTTCAAGGGCAAGAGTGTTCCTACAGGAGACACATTTTAGGTTCAACGATACAAATAGGTTGAAAGTAAAAGTTAGGAAAAAGACACACTATGCAAAGAGGGACCATAAGAGAAAGAGAAAAAAACAAACTTTAAGACAACAGTAACAGAATCAAAGGAATAAACAATTCAAAAACAATAATGGAAGACATCATATGCTCTCTGAATAACAGATGGAACAAACAAGAAGAAAATCCACAACGAAATAGAGGATTTGAACAAAACTTAGGCCAATGAGACCTAATAGGCATCTATAGAAATTTCACCGAACAACAACA
Source organism: Ailuropoda melanoleuca (assembly GCF_002007445.2). Classification (NCBI taxonomy): domain Eukaryota; kingdom Metazoa; phylum Chordata; class Mammalia; order Carnivora; family Ursidae; genus Ailuropoda; species Ailuropoda melanoleuca. The sequence continues at coordinate 27,336,067 of NC_048232.1, forward strand.
CAATACACATTCTTCTCAAGTGCACATGAAACATTCTCTAAGGTAGACCAAATTCAAGGCCATGGACAAGCCTCAATAATTTAAAGTGATTAAAATCATGCAAGGAATGTTCTGTGACCATGATAGAATGCAATTAAAGAAGGAAATTTTGGAAGTTTGCAAATATGTGGAAATAAAACATTACACTGCTAAATACCCAATAAGTCAAAGAAGAACTCATAAAGGGTATAAGAAAATTCCCTGACATGAATGAAAATCAAAACAACATACCAAAACTTATAGGGTTACAGCTAAAAAGCAGTGCTTACAGTAAAATTTATAGCTGTAAATGCCTATACTAAAAAAGAAGAAAGATATCAAATGAAAAAGTTCCACCTTAAGAACTGAGAAAAAGAAGAGCAAACAGAAAAGCAAACAGAAAGAAGGGAATAATAAAGATTAAAGTGCAAACAAATGAAATACAGAAGAGAAAAATGAGAAAAAAAATCAATGAAAACAGAAGCTGGTTCTTTGAAAAGAGCAACAAAATTGACAGATCTTTAGCTGGAGTAACCCAGGAAAAAAAAAAAAAAAGGAAGGAACACACAAATTACCAGAATCAGGAATGAACAAATGAACATTACTATTGACCTTCTAGAAACAAAAGTTATTATAAACAAATACTATGAACAACTGTACATCAGCCAATTTGAGTACATGGATGAAAACAAATTCTTACTACAACTGACTAAAGAAAAAATATAAACTCTGAATAGGCCTATAACAAGTAAAGAGATTGAGTTAGTAATTAAAACACTTCCAACAAATATAGGTGCAGACCCAGAGGGCTTCACTGGTTATATATACATACACATATATACACATATATAATACGCATGCATACACACACACACATATATATGTATATAAATGGAGAGAGAGAACATTTCTACAGGTCAGTATTACTCTAATACCAAAACTAGACGAAGACATAAGAAAACTACACACCAATATTCTTTATATATATATATAGATGCAAAAATCCTCAACAAAATACTAGAAAAGCAAATCCAGCAATATGTAAAAAGTACTAAAACCATGACCAAGTGAGTTTTACACTAGGAATGATAGGTTGGTTCAATACACAAACAAACAAAAAAACCCAATAAATATTATATTAACTAAATTAACATACCACATTAACAAATTTTTTAAAACTATATGATCATATCAATAAACACAGAAAAAGCATTTGCCAAACCAACACCCTCTTATAAAAAGCATTNAAAACCCAATAAATATTATATTAACTAAATTAACATACCACATTAACAAATTTTTAAAAACTATATGATCATATCAATAAACACAGAAAAAGCATTTGCCAAACCAACACCCTCTTATAAAAAGCATTCAACAAACTAAGAATTTCCTCAACCAGACAAAAGACATCTACAAAAAACTCACAGCTAACATCATACTCAATAATGAAAGACTGAATGTGTCCCTCCTAAAACTAGAAACAAGAGAATTGCATCCTATTTCTTACTACTTCTACCTAACATTTCACTGCAAGTTCAGCCAATGCAATTAGGCAAGGAAAAAAAAAAAAGCATCCAGATTGGAAAGGAGTAAGTATAACCATCTCTATTCATAGATGACATAATTTTGTATACAGAAAATCCTAAGGAATCTACTTAAAAAAAAAAAAAGCTTTTAGAATAACCAACCATGTTCAGCAAGGTTGCAGAATACAAGAATAATATATAAAATTCTTTTTTTTTCTATACAACAGCAATGACTAACCCAAAAATGAAATAATGAAATTAAGAAAACAATTCCATTTACAATCACATCAAGAAGATCAAAATACTTGTAATGTATTTAACAAAAATAGTATAAAACTTGTATTAGAAACTACAAAATACTATTAGAAGAAATTAAAGACAAATAAATGAAAAGACATTCCATCTCCAAGCACTGTTAAGACTTAATACTGTTAGGATGTTAATACTTCCCATATTATTCTACATATTCAGCACAATTCTTATTATAATCCAAGCTACCTTTTCTGCAAAAACTGAAAAACTTACCCTAAAATTCACATGGATATGCAAAAGACCCAAAATAGCCAAACAATCTCAAAAAATGGAAAAGATAGTTGGAAGACTCACATATCCCAATTTCAAAACTTACTATATAGTTACAGTAATTGATATAGTATGGTACTGGAATTCAGATAAACATGTAAAACAATGGAAAGAAATTGAGAGTCCAGAAATAAATTATTACATTTATGGTCAATTTTGATAGGGCATTATCCAAAACAATTTAATGGGAAAAATATAATCTTTTTTAGCAAATGGTGCAGGGACAACTGGATATCCACAATCAAAAATACGAAGCTGGACTTCTTCCTTACACCATATACAAAAATTAACTAAAAATGAATCACACTGGGTGCCTGGGTGGCTCAGTCGGTTACGTGTTTGCCTTCAGCTCAGGTTATGTATGATTCCAGGGTCCTGGGATCGAGACCCAGGTTGGGGCCCCTGCTCAGCAGGGAGCCTGCTTCTCCCTCCCCCTCTGCCCCTGCTCATATACTCTCTCTCGCTCAGCCTCTCAAATAGATAATCTTTAAAAAATAAAATAAAATATAAAATAAATGGATCATAGAGATCAAAGTAAATGCTAAAACTGTAAAACTCTTAGAAGAAAACAGAGCAGAAAATTTGTGACCTTGGATTAGACAATCGTTTGTTAAAATCATACCAGAAGTACAAGTGACAAAAAGAAAAAAACAGATAAACTGGGATATCTCTAAATTAAAATCTTTTGTGCTGTAAATGATATACTATCAAGAAAATGGGGGGAAACCAGAATGGAAGTAAATACCTGTAAATCATATATCTAAAAAGAAACTGTTATCAGTAATAATGAACCCTTCTAACTCATTAATAAAACATAAAGTTATTTAATTAAAAATTAAATAATAAGCAAAAGGCTTGAATAGACATTTCTCCACAGAAGATTTACAAATGTCTAATAAACACATGAGAAGATGCTCAACATCATTAACCACTGGAGAAATGCAAGTGAAAAACACAATACATTTTTAATCAATTTAATATTCAGTGAGACAACACTCCATAGCCAGTAAGATGGCTATAATCAAAAAGAGAAAGATCAAGTACTGATGAAGATGTGGAGAAATTAGAATCCTCTACATTGTTGGTGGGAATGAAAAATGGTGCAGCCAATTACAAAAACATTTTGGCAGTTCCTCAAAAAGGTTAAAACATAAGGTACCATTTGACCCAGCAATTCCCGCTACTAAGTAACTACTCAAAGGAAAAGAAACATATATCCACACAAAAACTTGAACATAAATGTCACAGCAGCATTAATCGTAATAGCCAATAAGTGGAAACAACCCAAATGTCCATCATCTGATGAATGGGTAAACAAAATGTGCCATATTCATATAATGGAATAGTATTCAGCAACAAAAAGGATTAAAATATTAATATATGCTACATCATGAATGAATCTCAAAGGCACTATACTAAGTGAAGGAAGTCAGACACAAAAGACCACATACTATACGCTTCAATTTACATGAAAAGCCAGAATAAGCAAACATATAGACAGAAAGTAGATTAATGGTTGTCAAGGCTGGGGTGATTGGAAAAATAGGGATGGGGAGTGACTGCTAACAGGTACAGATTTCTTTTTGGGATGATGAAAGTGTTCTAAATCTAGATTGTAGTGATGGTTGTATAATTCTGTTGACTATACTAAAGCTACCAAATTGTATATGTTAAATAGGTTAATTTAATGGCATGGAAATTGTATTGCAATAAAAATGTTTTTATTTTGGTTAAAACCAAACTACAGTGTCAAAGGAAGCTAATTAACTCCATAAATATTAAAAATAAAAATATAATTACTATGAAAACTGGGATAATGATCATTTAAGAGAGAAAAGAGGGTTGTGACTGACACAGTACACATGGGAGAGTTTCAAGGATGATTGACAAAGTTCTATTTCCTGACCTGGGCGTTATCAGCACTGCAATAATTCAGTAAACCATGTATTTGATTTAAGTGGTCTTCCGTATCTATGTTTTATTTTATATTAAAGACACATTTTTAAGGGACATGTCTGGATTTTTTAAAAGAGTAATTTGAGATTATATCCTAATCATCTGACTAAATTATTGTTAAGACAATGATGAAAATATCCTATATTGGTATACAATTATTGAGCACTTGGAACATGGCTAGCATGACTGAGGAACTGAATTAAATTTTTTTTTAATTACTGAAGTATAGTTGACCTATATGTTGTTTCAGGTATACAACAGTATTTGACAATTCTATACATTATACAATGTTCCCCCCCATGATTAAGCGTAATTACCATCTGTCACCATACGTTATTATATTATTGACTATATTCCCTATGCTGTACTTTTCATCTTCATGACCTATTTATTTTATAACTGGAATTTTGTACCTCTTAATCCCTTTAACCTATTTACTCTTCTCCTCAACTCCCCCTCCCCCAGCAACCACCTGTTCTGTTCTCTGTATTTATGATTCTGTTTCTGGGTTTTTTGTTTGTCTGTTTTGTTATTTGGATCCCACATGTAAGTAAAATGATATGGCATTTGTCTTTGTCAGACTTACTTCACTTAGCATAATAACCTCTAGCTGCATCCATATTGCTGTGGGTGGCAAGATCTCATTCTTTTTTATGATGAGCAATATTCCATCATATATACACTACCTCTTCTTCATTCATATACTGATAGACACTTAGGTTTTCCATATCTTGGCTATTATAAATAATGCTGCAAAATAAACATAGGGTGCATATATCTTTTCAAATTAGTGTTTTTGTTTTCTTTGGGTAAATGACTAGGAGTGGAATTACTGTATAGATGGTGTTTCTACTTTTAATTTTTTGAGGAACCTCCATAATGTTTCCACAGTGGTGGTACCAATCTACATTCCCATCAATAGTGCATAAGAGTTCCCTTTTCTCCACACCCTCAACAATATTTGTTATTTCTTGTCTTTTTGATACTAACCATTCTGACAGGTGTAAGGCAATACTTCATTGTGGTTTGATTTGCATTTTGCTAATGATTACTGATGCTGAGCATCTTTTCATGTGTCTGCCGGCCAGTTGTATGTCTTCTTTGGAAAAATGTCTATTCAGGTCCTATGCCTATTTTTAATCAGATTATTTGGGGGATTTTTGTGTTGAGTTGTGTAAATTCTTTGCATATTTTGGATATTAACCTATTACCAGAAATATCATTTGCAAATATCTTCTCCCATCCAGTAGGCTGCCCTTTCATTTTCTTGATGGTTTCCTTTGCTGTGCAAAAGCTTTTTTGGTTTAGTCCCAATTCATTTATTTTTGCTTTTCTTTCCCTTGCCTGAGGCAATACATCTATAAATATGTTAAGCCCAAAAACTCCAAGAGATTACTGCCTATGCTTTCTTTCAGGACTTTCATGGTTTCAGGTCTCACATTTAGGTCTTTAATCCATTTTGAATTTATCTTTGTGTAGGGTGTAAGAGGGGTCCAGTTTCATTCTTTTGCATGTAGCTATCCAGTTTTCCCAATACCATTTATTGAAGAGATTGGTTTTCTCCCCCATTGTCTATTCTTGCCTCCTTCATCATAGATTAATTGACCATATAAGCTTGGGTTTCTTTCTATCCTATTCCATTATCTATGTGTCTTGTGTGCGTGTGTGTGTGCATGCACGTGCGCCCAGGTACCAATACCATATTGTTTTGATTACTATAGCTTTGTAGTGTATCTTGCTATCTGGGATTTTGATATTTCTACCTTTGTTCTTCTTTCTCAAGATTTTTTTTTGGCTATTTGAGGTCTTTAGTAGCTCTATACAAATTTTAGGATTTTTTTTTGAAATTACATAGTTTATTGATGTGTTCACTGTCTGTCTTGCCTCATCCATTATACTGTAATTTCCCTGAGGACAGGGAGTAAGTCTGTTTTAATCACCATTATATACCTTCCTATTAGTGTATTACTTAGTACTTAAAGAATCTCAAAAAAATCACTAAAAAGTCAGCAGTACACAACGAAGAAAAAAAATTGTAATTATATGAGGTGGAAATTTTACAATTATTTGTTCTAGTTCTGTGAAAAATATCGTTGGTATTTTGATAGGAACTCCGTTGAATCTGCAGATTGTTTTGGGTACTATGGACATCTTAACAATATTAATTCTTCCAATCCAAGAGTATGGTATACCCTTCCATTTGTTTGAGTCATCTTTTAATTTCTTTTATCAGTGTCTTCAGTTGTCAGAATATAGGTCTTTAGCCTCTTTGGTTAAATTTATTCCTAGATATCTTATTATTTTTGCTGCAATTTTAAATGGGATTGTTTTCTTAATATCTTTTTGCGCTTGTTATTAGTATATAGAAATGCAACAGATTTCTGTATATTAATTTGTATTGTGCAACTTTACTGAATTATTTTATCAGTTCTAATAGTTTTGGGGGGTTTTCTATATATAGTATCATGTCATCTGAAACTGGTGAGTTTTACTTCTTCCTTACCAATTTGGATGCCCTTTCTTTTTCTTGTCTGATTGCTGCAGCTAGGACTTCCAGTATATGTTGAATGAAAGTGGTGAATGCAGACATCCTTGTCTTATTCCTGATCTTACAGGAAAAGCTCAGTTTTTGCAAAAGAGATAATGTTAGCTGTGGGTTTGTCATATATAATCTTCATTATGTTGAGGTATGTTCCCTCTAAACTTCTCTTTGTGGAGAATTTTTATCATGAACAGATGTTGAATGTTGTCAAATGCTCTACTGAGATGATCATGTGGTTTTACCCTTCCTCTTCTTAATGCGATGAATCACGTGGAATGATTTGCAGATACTGAACCCTCTCTGCACCCCTGGAATAAATCCCACTTCATCGTCGTGAATGATCCTTTTAATATATCACTAAACTTGGTTTGCTAATATTTGTTGAGAATTTTTGCATCTATGGTCATCAGGGATTACTGGCCTGTAGTTTTCTTTTTTTGTAGTGTCTTGGTCTGGTTTTGGTATTATGGTAATGCTGCACTCATTAAATTAATTTGGAAGTTTTCCTTCTTCTTCTATTTCTTGAAATAGTTGAGGAACAATCAGTATTAACTTTTCTTTAAATGTTTGGTAGAACTCATCTGTGAATCCACCTGGTCCTAAACTTTTGTTTATTGGTAAATTTTTGATTACCAATTCAATTCGTTACTAGTAATCAATCTGTTCAAATTTTCTATTTCTTTCTGGTTCAGTTTTAGAAGATTATATTTCTAGGAATTCACCCAATTCTTCTATGTTATCCAACTTGTTGGCATATAATTTTTCATAGTAGTCTCTTACAATCCTTTCTATTTCATGATGTCATGACTTTTATAGGGTGTCAATTATTTCTCCTCTTTCCTTTCTAATTTTATTTGAGTCCTCTTTTTTTTCTTGATGAGTCTGGCTAAAGGTTTATCAATTTTATTTATCTTTTTAAAGAACCAGCTCTTGGTTTCATGGGTCTTTCTTTCTTTCTTTTTAGCCTCTATTTCATTTATTTCTGTTCTAATCTTTATTATTTCCTTCCTTCTACAAATTTTGGGCTTTGGCTTTTTTCAGTCCCCTCAAGTGTAAGGTTAGATTACTTATTTGAGATTTTCCTTGTTTCTTGATCTAGGACAGCTTTTAGTGGGTCCCAAAGGTTTTATACTGTTTTGTTTCCATTTTTACTTGTCTACATATATTTTTTTAATTCATCTTGATTTCTTCATTGACCCACTAATTGTTTAGTAACATGCTGTTTAGCATCCATGTGTTTGTGGTTTTTTCCCAGTTTTCTTCTTGTAATTGATTTCGAGTATTATACTTCTGTTGTTGGGGGGAAAAATGCTTGATGTGATTCCAATCTTCTTAAATTTGAGACTTATTTTGTGGCCTAACACGTGCTCTATCCTGGAGAATGTTCCATATGTACTTGAATATGTATCCTGGTGTTTGGGGATGGAATGTTGTGTGTGTGTATCTGTTAAGTTCATCTGATCTAATAGGTCATTCAAAGCCACTGTTTCCAGCCTGTATCTGTACTGTCCAATACAATTATTAAGCACCTGAAATGTGGCTAACATGATATGGGAACTGAATTAGTAACAGACAATGCAGGCCTAGAGCATACAACCACTATGAAATTTTTGGCAGACATATATTTTCAGAAACAGTGGATAAGTTAACCTTTAAAATATTAAAAATAAAATTTATATATCACAGAGATGGCAGTTTTATAATAAATAAATAACTTTTTTAAGTTTGCATAAATTTCTCAAAAAGCAATGAAATAAATAGGGAGTATATATATACACACATATATACATATAATATACACTATATACATATATATGTATATAATATATGTATGTGTGTGTGTATATATGTAAATATATATATATCAGAAAATTTTGGAATCAGTTGTGCTCATCCTACTGGACAGAGTTTTTAATGGGCCGAAGAACTCTTAACAATGGTCCTATTTCCAGATTTCATCCAAACTCTGAAGGAAATGAAAAAAGGCAACCTAATGTAAACATCACTCAAGTGTTTTCTGTAATCTATCAACAATCCCTATCCCTGCTCAGTCACAAACTCTAAGAACCATGAATTCTACCAGAATCTTGAACAAATCCAACTAAAGTCTAAGGTGTTTCTGTCACTTCACTTGTTCCCCAGTCCTAAGATCTTCAGATTTGATTTTTATGACCAGTTTTTATCATTAAAAATGGTCCTTAACTTTCAGTCACTTGACAAAGATTTCTTATTATGTTAGGTGCTATATTAGGAAACAGATGAAAAGTATAATCTTTGTCCTTAAAGAAATTATAGCCTAGAGGGAGCAAACACCCAATAAACCTGCAGAAATGAACAGTGATTAAGTGCTAAATGAGTACCATTTATATACCTATATGGTTGCACAGAAAATAATACCTAATTCCCAGGAATAGAAAGGGAATTCCCAAGGGAATTCCCTAATTCCCAGGGAAGTGAGGCAATAGCAGAGGCATCCCTAAGCTAAGTCTTGGAAGTAAGCAGGACCTATCGAAGCAGTCAAGGGGGAAACAGAACTGTTTCAGGCAAGGAGAAAACAAGCAAAGTTTCAAAAACCCAAAAGAACTCAGAATTGAGGCAAGTTCAGTACTGAAATACAGTAAAGGAGAAAAGGGGAAAAAAGAACGCTAGACAGGTGGGTAGAGACTCAATCATGAAGCCCTTTGTTTGCACGGGACGGAGACTGGATTTTATGTGGAAGGTGCAGGAGCCCAAAGAATTCTGAGCGCTGGAATAATGTGATCAGATTTGCATTAAAAAAAAATCACTCTGCAACAGTATGAAGTATAAATAAGAGAAAATATGAGATAGAATATAGGATGAGCATGTTAGAGATCATTCTAGTAGCATAAGTGAAAAGAAATAAGTGCTCAAACTGAAGCAGAGACAATAGAGATGGTAACAAAATGATGCACGTGAGGGGTATTTAGAGTATGAAACATGAATTGACTGTATATGCGGATAAGGAAGAATAAAAAACCAGGGTGAGTTCCAGATTCTTACTTGAGAAAAAGGACACTAGTATTCATCAATAAAACAGAATACAGGAAGAACAAGAAGTGCAGGTTTGAGAGGTAATTTTGAGTTTTGAAAATCAGGAAGAAGGTAGTAGTTAGTAAAATCAATAATACCAAAAAAATAAGCTCCAATCTACAAACCCCAGCTCAGACTTACTGAATCAGAAACTCTAGGGATGGAGCCCAGCAATCTGTATTTTTAATCATCGTCCAGATGATTCTGGTGTATGCTAAACCTGCAGAACCACTGGTCTTGCCAAACATTACTGGCAATAGTGGCTAAGAACCAGGCAATCAGGTGGACACTGATGATGACAGAAGGGAAAGGTTAGTAGTAGGAGGAGCAGAATCCAGATTACAGAAGATTTAAGGAATACACTAGAAGAAGAGAGAGCACATGTAGACTCTTCTTTCAATATAGCCTGAAGAGAACAAGAAGAGGTGATTAAAAAAAAAATTATTAACAGAAAAAAGTCCCCCAAAAGTAAGAAAATGATTCAGAGGAACTGGCCTTGGGAGGTATGGCAGGCACCAGTGGTTGCCTTCCCAGTCCACTGTCTTCCTGGAAAACAGAATCCTAATTTAGTTCTTCTCTGGGAGGATTGGAGGGCCACAAATTTTGACTAGTCTAAGCCCATCACAGGACTTCTATATTCCTTGCCATGGACTGGTTTAGAAATGGGTTATATGATGTACATTCAGGTAGTGAAGTCTGCTAAGAGGCTTTGGGGAAAGCTTTTTTCACTCTACAAAAAGACATCAAAGAAATGCTGTGGCCTGAATTTTTGTGCTCCCCACCCCACAAAACACAGGTTGAAGCCCTAATCCCCAGTGGGATGGTATTTGGAGGTGGGGCCTTTGGGAGGTAATTAAGGTTACATTAGGTCATGAGGGTGGAGCCCCCAACATGGTATTAGTGTTCTTACAAAATGAGAAAGAGACTAGAAAGCTCTCTGCCATGTGAGGAAACAGCAAAAAGGTGGTTGTCCTCAAGCCAGAAAGAGGCCCTCACCAAGAATCTTCAGGCAACTTAATCTTGGACTTCCCAGACTCCAGAACTGTGCAAAATAAATGTTTATTGTTTAAGCCACTCAGTCTATAGTATTTTATTATAGCAGCTGAACTGCTGCTATACCAGAGACACCTTCCTTTCTTACAGTCTTGGGTGCCTGGATATGAGGATATAAATCTTAGAGCTAAAGCTGCCTGCCATATTCAGACCAAGAGGGGACAAGCCCGAGGACAAAAGCTAACTCATCCAGGATGTTAGAATGGAAAGATAGATCCTAAGAGCCTAATGACAGCAGTTAGGTGCTACATGAACCAACTATAAAACCATCTTTCTTCCAAATTTCTAGTTTTATGAGATCATAAAATTTACTTATTAATTTCAGTTTCAGTTGGGTCTTCCATTACTTGCCAGCTGAAAGCATTCTGATACAGAAAGACATTTTTGCTGAGATGGGTGTAAGTGAAATTAACTTTGCCTATTCGCGACATGGGAATTTGAGGGAGTTTCAGACTAAAGTTTCATTTATTAAACAAAATGAAGCTCATATAGATCTATTTTATAAAGGGACTGCCTTAACAGCTCTTTCCTACTTTAAAATATCTAGTATTTCTAATGATAACAATAGTCATGAAGAAGATGATGGTGATAAGCTCATGATTATTAAAGTATTTTTAAAAGTTCGGCATTTTATCCTTGTATTGTTTACCTTCTGCATTCCATTTGAATTCAACAGTGAAATCATACCAATATCTTCTACTTTCTGTTTGTAACAATTTTCATGTCAATTTCATTTTTTAAACTTTCTTGGTATATAACACTATACCACAATATAGTTTACAGAGGGAACCCTTAACTTGAAAGAACAAACACTCTGAAAATCAAACAATGTATAAAAAGATTTCTATTTTTATTTCCATACATTTTCTGAATCTGTTCAAGAAAAGAACACATTTCAACTACATCTGTGGAATACCTTTGATTCATATCAAGGGGTGGAAAATCAACACCGTAGCCACATCGATAGACACTACAGAAAGTACAATTTGAGCACAAATAACAAAAAGCACAAGAATTGTATGCCTATCCAAGCAGTCCCCAAATGGTGAAAAACAAAATTGGAAGTTAAATTTTAAGACGGTTTTTGAAGCCCAAAACATTCTTCCTATAGAAACAATGTTACGTGGGTCATTCCCTTACTGGGCCAGTCCATAAAACTCTAATAAAACCAAACACACAAGACTATTGTTTGAACTACAGACATAATAATACTTTTTCCTTTGGAAAATACATCACTTTCTCCCTTCACCCTCTACCAAGTCCCAGGAGAGGGGGCCTAGCCATGGACTCTGTTCACCTCTCCAACCTCATTGTTACTCCACACTGCACGCTCTCTGGGTTGGCCACACTGCCCTCTTTCAGCCTGCAGGGTCTTTTTCCCTTGTAGTCGCTGCTGTCATGCTCTCTCCGACCTCTTCTAGGTGACCTCCCTCAGCCTTTTGTCTCAGCTTAAAGGATGCTTCCTCAAGAAGACAGTTCCTCCTCCCCACACTGAGTCACAGGCCCCTGCTGCACTTCTCACCAGCATTTCTCCCACTGTACTGTAATCACTTTATTTAGCCTCTGTTGCAATCACCGTATTGGGGGGATACATCTTATTTGCTACTATTTTAAACCTAGCATAGATGAGTAGCTGACATTTTGAGCATGTTTAATACATATTTGTTTGTATGAATGAATTTACATAACAAGGTACTTCAATTTGTTTGTAACCTGACCCATGGAATATTTAACCTGATCTATGGTCACTACCAGGAGATAAAGCAGTTTTCCAAAGATTTCTCCACATCTGAATTTATACCTATACATTGCTCATAGAGAGGAGGCTACCTATCCAGTTTCTTCCCCATCTCTAGTTTATAAAGTAACTTAAATTGAGCATTAAAATTCTAGCAAATGGAAGTATACATTCTAATGTTATCTGTAACTCTTTCTTGTACATAATGTCATTCATTCTGTTTGTTTTGGTTTTTAAATTTTTTTATTTTACTCAATTTAATTATCATATACTGTATTATTAGTTTCAGAGGCAGAATTTAGTGATTCATCTGTTGCATACAACACCCAGTGCTCATTACTTCATGTGCTCTTCTTAATGTTCGTCACCCAGTTACCCCATCCCCCACCCACCTCCCCTCCAGCAACCCTCAGTTTATTTCCTATATTTAAGAGTCTCTTATGATTTGCCTCCCTCTCTGTTTTCAGCTTATTTTAGTCTTTTTCTGACTGACTTATTTATGTCCATCAACAGATGAATGAATAAAGAAAATGTGGTGTGTGTGTATATACACACACACACACACAATGGAATACTACTCAGCCATCGAAAAGAATGAAATCTTGCCATTTGCAACAACATGGATGGAACTAGAGGGTACTATGCTAAGGTAATATCATTCATTCTTATGGCTTTTACTACAATTGATGAAATGCTAATTCCCAAATTTGTATCTACAGACTTGATTTGTCTCGCGTTAAAAATCCAAATTTCCAGGCATCTATAATTTTATACCTGAATGTCCCATAAGGACTTCACTCCAAAATTTCTTTTCTCCTGCGTTCCCCATTTCAGATAATGACATTACCATCTGGATACTACAACCTGACACTCAAGTTCTCTTACCCTCGTTACTTAAAAACTGGCCCATGGACCCTTGTTACTTAAAGACTGGTCCAGGGACCAACAGTGCTTGTTGTTCATCACCTGGAATCTTTTTAGAAACACAAGACTGTGCCCTACCCCAGACCTGCTGAATTAGAATTTATCTTTTAACAAAATCCCCAGGCAAGTCACATACATATTAAAATCTGAGAAACCCTAATCTTTAATTCCTTTTTCTCCCTACCCCCTCACATCAAGTCCACTGAGTCTACACAGGAAAACGTCTCACACATATTCCTTACCATCCGTTTCTGTTACTGCCCTGATTTAAGCTGTCACATCTTGTCTGGAACATTGCAATGACCTCTTAGTTGATCTCTTTTCTCTAATCCACTGGTTCTCATCCAGAAGTTCATAAGAGACACTCTGTTGTACAGCTATGAATTTGAGAAAGGCCATATGGTTGGCTGACCAGAACTGTGCATAATAAAAAACTTGTCTTACCTATGTTGCAATCAAAATCTAGGGATGCTTACATATGAGAAAGCATGCAAAAATAAAACTGGAAAGACAGAACCACTCCTCTTGTGTCTCCTCGTAACAATCATCCTCCATACTGACCTCAGTTTTCTTTTCAAAATACAAATATGATCATGTCATACCCTCTCTAAAGTCTTTCAGTGGCTTCTGCACACACTGTGTACTTCTACACCTCCCCCTTTCTGTTCATGCTTTCCTTTTTTTCCCCTTTGGCAAAAATCTTGCTCATCTTCTAAAGTCCTGCTCAAGAATCAACTCACTGGAAAAAAAAAAAAAGTCGCATTATCTTGCCAATTTTCTTGGTAAATAACTGCTTCCCCCTCCCCCCTGCACCCCAGCCATATGTTCATCACGTGATCATGGCTGCCTATCTTCCCTGCCAGACAAGGACTTCCCTGAAGGCACTCTGTATCTCAGTCACTGACAGATGGTAGATACTCAAAAAATGTAAAAGAAGTCAATTACCATTTCTATCTGACATCATCAAAAGCTGGAGAACTTTTCACCGATAACGTGAATGCCTTTATAAACTACAAAATACTAAGTACCATATATTCATAAGATAGAATCATTTAGAAAATAAAATGAAAAAGGAAAATAGCTCCCAAGCTAGATATATCCAAGCATAGTAAAAATTTAAATATGCTTGGAGAATTAATTCAGAGTCACATAAATGCAGCTACCCTTGTGAGCCCACCATCTGGGTAGGTCTACTCTCCTTCCTGATAGTTAAACCAGATAATTGGACAAGAAGAAGAGTTTAGCCTTTGATAAGGAGAAGGGGAGGTAAGTCTGTCAGCTGACTTTAAAAATTATATATTTCATCATAAAGATTAAAAAGTAATCTTTATGTAATAAAGAAAATTATTATCCATAATTTAAAATCATTAACATTTCATTTTTTGCATATTACTTTTCAAATGTGGTTAAATCACACTAAACATACCATTTTGTATTCAGTTATAAAATTGTCATAAATTACACTCATAATTACACCTTCAGTGACCACATTATTTTATCATCTTGACATACCTGTAGTTCATTAAAATATTCATCAAATTTCATTAATTTAGTTCAACATTTATTGAACAACTGCTGTGTGCCAGGCCCTGAGACAGCTGACCACCCCTAACCTCAAGAACCCCTACTCGAGGGGCAGGGGTTGAGGCATATACCCAGCACCGCAGTCTAGGGCTGAATGCAAATCAAGGATGGCTCACCAGCAGGGTGAGTGGGGTGGGATGTCTCTCCCATCAGACTGCTGCTCTCAAAGGATGAGAAGACAACAGGAGGTCAGGAGGAAGAGGGGGGTAAATGCAATATGGACAAGGCAGAAGAACCTAAAATCACACACGTTCAGAGAAAGGCAGTGCAGAGAGCATAGCACAAGAAACAACTAAACGTGAACGGCACCCACTTCATTAAAACCTCACCAGAATTGGGAGTGATTTTAATTTACAGTACTTTTAAGAGAATAGAAAGGGTGACTCAAGGTAGATTTAAAATGCATTTCTTTGGTTACCTGTGATAACATTTCCTACATTTTTATTACCAATTGTATTACTCATCTGTTAAAATTCTCTGTTTATGTACTAAGTCTTGATATTTTTTTCCTCATTAAGTTTAAGAGAACCCTTCAGGTATTAGATATTAACCCTTAGTCACACTTGATGCGAGCATTTCCCCCAGTCTGTTATATGATTTTTCCATTGTGAATAAGTTTAAATGTTATATATTCACACTGTTGACTGATTCTTTGGTGTTTTTCATTGTCCTAATACTGAGTTACCATATCGTAATGAGTTATCACAAATCTGATATATATTACATTCTAATTTCTTTTTTTAAGATTTATTTGAAAAAGAGAGCACGCACGCACGCACAAGCATGGGAGAGGCGGGGCAGAGGAAGACAGGGAGAGAAAGAAGCAGACTTCCCACTGAGTGCAGAGCCTGATGTAGGGCTAGACCTCAGGACCCTGAGACCATGACCTGAGCCGAAATCAAGAGTCAGATGCTTAACCAACTGAGCCACCCGGGCACCCTACATTCTATTTTCTACTGAGTTTTCTAAAGTGTGATTTTAAAAATATTTAGCTCTTGATACCAGCTAGACCTGATAAAGACATGATGTACACAAACATTCACATATAGTCATTAATCTCCTTCTTTCTATCCTATTTCCATTTCCTTTGCCAAAATACAGCTAGGGAATTCCTTTGTATACAAACTCTTCATTCCTTTTAATTCAAATTCCCTTACCTAACAATGCTGGGAAGAGAACAGCTGGAGCAGGCGTCCTATGCACTATGTTTAGAGATGGCCCTGAAACATCCACACCCTCTATGAAAGAAATAAGAATTAATATTTTAAGGCACATATAAGGACACTTATACTTAAAATACTTAACAGATGCATCAGCAATAAACACCAGTGCTAAGTTTGAAGTACTGCTGGCAACATTTCACTCCTATACTTTCTAAGTCCCCAAAACTAGAAACAATTTGCATTTTCTTTGAGGGCTTGGCATGCCATAGCCTTCTGACTTGAGGTCATGGCAGGCAATTTTAAATTAGAAAGGGGGCTTGGTCAAGCGGTTTGCAGTTGAACACATCTGACTCCTATAGGAGTCTGGAAATTGGAGGGGGAAGGGCACATTCTAGATGTCACAATGAGGGAGCACACATTGCTATCAGTGAGGAACCAGAGATCCTAAGTGTTCCACTACATATAAGGCAATCTTGTACAACAAAAATGTACACCCCAAATGCCAATGGCCATCTCACTTTAGCTTATAGCCCGAGATGACTGCTTCCAATATCTGGTCAAAGCAAATCTTCTGACTTCCATTTGTTCTATCTACACTGACACAGATACTTGTTTCACAGTGATAGGGCCTGCCCCAGGGAAGACTGCGAAGTGTACCTGGCTTTCCTGGATGTCCTCCTTACTCCTCCCTCCTGTGGGGACTCTCACCTTACTGCCCATTCTGGCCTGATGTCATTCAAGTAACATCCCCACAAGTTCTGGGCTTTGGCTACACTCTTCTCAACTCTGATCCACCAAAACCTGTTTCCTGCAAGTTTTCAGCAAATACCTGATAAACAAATCACACTAAGATACTAGTCTCATGATAATATAATGCACTCTTCCTCCCAGGGATATCTGTATTGAAGACTTAATCCAAAGATACCACTTCTTACCATCTCCTCTATTACCACGCTGGTCCAAGATACTATACCGTCTTTCTACCTGGATCACCACAGCAGTTTCTTAGCAAATCTTCCTGCTTCAACCTTATAATTCATAGTCTCTTCTCAACAGTGACCTGACTATCATTGCCTAGCCCCAAGCCCTCTGATAGCTCCTTAATTCACTCAAAATAAAAGCCAAGTATTTCCAAGAGCCTGCAAGGCCATAAATGAAATAAGGAAAGCTGGAGGAAGAGTGTCCCAGAAAGAAATAACCACTTTGGTCATGTTAAATATGAGATGCCTAGGAGACATTCCAGTGGAGCTGCCAGAAAGGCATTATGCTTAGATCCTCAGATGAGAGCTTCAGGTTAAATAAATGGTTCTCACCTGGGGGTGATTCTGCCCCCCAGGAGACACTCGGCAATGTGTGACACATTGTGGGTTACCACTTGTGGGACAGAGGGGGTTCTACTGGCATCTAGTGGGTGGAGGCCAGAGATGTTGCTGCTATATAGCCTATGGTGCACAAGACAGCCCCCCCCCTGACAAAAATTTACCCCATCTAAAATGCCACTAGGTGGGGCAACTGGGTAGCGCAGTCGTTAAGCATCTACCTTCGGATCAGGCGTGGTCCCGGCGTTCCGGGATCGAGTCCCACATCGGGCTCCTCCGCTGGGAGCCTGCTTCTTCCTCTACCACTCCCCTGCTGTGTTCCCTCTCTTGCTGGCTGCCTCTCTGTCACATAAATAAATAAAATCTTTAAAAATAAATAAATAAATAAATAAATAAATAAAATGCCACTAGGTCCTGAGGCTGAGAAAAACCTACGCTAGAGAAATAGATATGGGAGATCATATTTAAAATGCAAAGGACAGATAAAAGACTAGTATCCAAGATCTACAAAGAACTTCTCAAACTCAATACACAAGAAACAAATAAACAAATCATAAAATGGGCAGAAGATATGAACAGACACTTTTCCAATGAAGACATACAAATGGCTAACAGACACATGAAAAAATGTTCAAAATCATTAGCCATCAGGGAAATTCAAATCAAAACCACACTGAGATACCACCTTACGCCAGTTAGAATGGCAAAGATAGACAAGGCAAGAAACAACAATTGTTGGAGAGGATGTGGAGAAAGGGGATCCCTCCTACATTGTTGGTGGGAATGCAAGTTGGTACAGCCACTCTGGAAAACAGTGTGGAGGTCCCTTAAAAAGTTAAAAATTGAACTACCCTATGACCCAGCCATTGCACTACTGGGTGTTTACCCCAAAGATACAGACGTAGTAAAGAGAAGGGCCATATGCACCCCAATGTTCATAGCTGCATTGTCCACAATAGCCAAATCATGGAAGGAGCCGAGATGCCCTTCAACAGATGACTGGATTAAGAAGCTGTGGTCCATATATACAATGGAATATTACTCAGCTATCAGAAAGAACGAATTCTCAACATTTGCTGCAACATGGACGGCACTGGAGGAGATAATGCTAAGTGAAATAAGTCAAGCAGAGAAAGACAATTATCATATGATTTCTCTCATCTATGGAACATAAGAACTAGGATATTATTATAAATAAAAATTAAATTAAATTAAATTAATAAATAAAATGCAAAGTACAAGGTGAGAAAAAGGAGAAACCTTGAGGAGCTCCTCTTCCCGGAGTCAGGTCAAAATGGAAGAACCAACACAGAAGACTGAAAGGGGTCAGCCAGAATGGGAAAAGGCAGGGCAGGAAACAGTGGTGGATCAAAGGCCAAGAAAAGAGTGTTCCTGAAAGGAAGCAACACTCAACAGTGGTCCACTCCATGGAAAACCGCTAAGATGGCAAGTGACACCAGTCGGGGTAAGGTTAGAAAGAATGGAGGAGATGTGCTGTGGGTGTAAGAGAACAGAGATACATGGGAAGGCTGCCAGGCAAATGAGGCTGCTGCACACATCACTCAAGTGAAACCAACAGGCAGGTAGTTGGGCTCCTCCAGTCGCTGGCTTTGCCAGATGGGAGAGATCAAAAAGGTGCAAAGAATAAGGGAATCTGCAGGAGAGCAATTTGAATTAGGGCAGCTAGGGCTGGGTAAGGAAGAACTGATGACAGAAGGGAACTAATGAATAGAGGAGTGGGGGGAGGGGGCTAATGAATAGAGGAGTGGGGGGAGGGGGTTAATGAACTGAAGCTCTTGATGAGTCATAAACATGTTTCCATATCAGTAAATATACTCCTCTACCATGCTTTTAATTGTTCCATATTAATATAATCTATTTCTTAATACTATTAAAGTAAATGAGATTTTACTTTAGTAAGAAAGAGCTATTTACTATCTGAACATGGCTCAGGGTCCTATTTACTTTGCCAGACCAGGAGGAAACAGCATTTAGGAAAAGACCCTGTTATAGTGAAAGATATGCTAAATAATAGTCACGGGTTAAAATAATGGCTTTTTCATTTGCTAATGTGGCAACTTTGAATGACTTACTTAACCTCTCTGATCCTAAATCTCTTTACTTAACAGACTGTGGTAGGCACAGCAGGCACATAAATCCCCTTCAAGAACATCCACATCCTAATCCCAGGAATCTGTGAATATGTTATGTTACATGGCAACCAGGAATTAAGGTTGCTAATCAACTGACCTTAAAATAAGGAGACTATCCTGGAATACCCAGGTGGACCCACAGGAACCACAAGGGTCTTAAAGGGAAAAGAGAGACGCATAAGAGTCAGAACCAGAAAGACTGCTTCTGAGACCTGACCCACCACCACTGGCTCTGTAGATGAAAGGAGGGCCACAAGCCACAGAATGTGGGCAGCCTCTAGAAAAGCTGGAAAAGACAAGAAAACTGATCTCCCCTAAAGCCCCCAGAAAGGAATGCAGTCCTGCCAACACTCAGTAACACTCATTTTGGGCTTCTGACCTCCAGAACTGTAGGATAATAAATTTGTGTCGTTTTAAAGCCATGAAGTTTCTCTTAATTTGTTACAGAACAATGGGAAACTAACACCAGGTTATATGAATCAACTTCGGAATCTGTGTAACCAAGAAAATATAAATAAAGTACAGGAAACATTTAAATAGCTGCTATTAGTATTATTAGTGCTAATACCATCACAGCACCAAAACCAATGGTAGTCAAGAGAAAGAACACCCACTCAGTTCTAGAATTTACACTACTCCGTGACCTAAGACATCTTAGTTAACCTTAGTTACCCTATGGGACCCATTTCTCTCACTTATAAAACAAAATGGGGGAGCCTAGAATACATGACTTCTAAAGTTTCTTCCAGTTCTAAAATTTTATGATTCAAAAATCTAATTCCTTAATGACATTTACTTATTGCTAATTAACAGATTCAGAAAATCCTATTAAATAAAAACAGTAAGCCAAGCAGTTTTCATGTAATGTTTCAACGTTTTCAATATTTTATATTGCTGAGTTATAGCCTTATAAAGTTGAGTCACGGCATAAAAATCACAGACCTGCAAGCAAGGGAAAATGTCTAAGTCATCCTACTACTATTTAAAGGCCTCACAGTCAAACTACAATAATATCTTCTCAAGTAGCTGAAAGTATATTCCCACACATTACCTCATTTATTCTTTTTTTAATAGCTTTATTGAGATATAACTCACATACCATGCAATTAACCCTTTCATAGCAGATGATTCACTGGTTTTGGTATATTCACAGAGTTGTAAAACCATCACTGCAAAGAATTTTTTAGACCATTTTCATCATCCTAAAAATAAACTCTCCTTGCATTAGCTGTCATTCCCCATCTCCCTTCTCCAACCCTTCCTGGCCACTAATCTACTTTCTGTCCCAATAGACTGGCCTATTCTAAACATTTCATATAAATGGAATCATACAACATAGGGCAATTTGTGTGTCTGACTTCTTAGCATGTTTTGAGATTCGTCCATGTTGTAGCATGTGTCAGTACTTCATTCCTTTTTCATGCTAAATAACATTCCATTGGATTGTGTGAATAATATGCCACATTCTGCTTATCCTCAACAGTTGATAGACATTTGGGTTGTTTCTATGTGTTAACTATCTGGAATAATGCTGCTAGGAACATTGTATAAATGTTTAATGTGGATAATGTATAAATGTTTATGTGGATGTGTGTTTTGAGTTCTCTTGGGTATAGACCTAGGAGTGGAACTGCTGGGTAACATATGGTAACTCTATGTTTTAACCTTTTAAAGAACTGCTAGGCTGTTTTCCAAAGTGGCTGCCTCCTTTTCTCACACCAGCAATGTATGAATGTTCGTTCCAATTTCACCACATTCTTACCAACACTTGCTATTACCTATCTTTGATTATAACCAAATAGTTGGTATGAAGTGTTATCTTTTGTGATTTTTGACTTGCATACCCCATGACTAATGATGTTGAGCATCTTTTCATGAGCTGATTTACAACTTACAAGTCTTCTTTGGAGAAATGTCTATTCAGGTCCTCTGCCACTTTTTAATTGTGTTGTTCTTTTTATTACCGGGTTGTAAGATAAATTCTGGATAAAAGTCTATTGTCAGATAACTGACTTCCATGTATGTATTTTCTCCCACTCTATAAACCTCATCTAAACTTAGTGCAACTACTTACACTCAATAAACAAAGTCTGTGTTGCTATCCCCATTTTGCTGATCGAATCGGCATTTTATATGATTAAATAAACCGGACAACTGGCAGACTCAAAAAAAAAAACAAACCTTACAGCTCTGCCCCTATTTTTATTAATTTAATGGGGCCATATATTCATGGCAACACTGTTGACAGCACACCCAGGGAGGCACCCTCATTCAACCCTGATGCTGCTTGTATTGATAACCAGACAGTATTATTTCCACAGTATATCAAAGATGATTCATTCACTCACTCAAAAAATAGTTATTAAGTGTTATGTGGCAGGTGCTGTGCTCAGGATGTATCAGTGAACCTGACCAAGTCCTTCATTAACCTTATAATTTGGCAGTGTTATATAAAATCCCTAGTGCTAAATCAATTTCCTAAAGGCAAACCGTCCAAACAAAGAAATTTACCTTAGTGCTTAAAAATTCACCATCAACTCTCAAGAAAAAACATTATAGATTTTAATGCAAGGGATATCCTATTTAAAAAAAAAAAATCTAAAGTGTCAAACTTATTTTGTGGTCCACGATGACCTTGTTTTAAGTATTGACCTTACTAGGTCATCACTTGGTTCTTATAAATCCTTTTTATAATGCAGCAATGTTTAATGACATCTGTCAAAATGAAACCTGAGTAAAGGAGGAAAATACTCATACTTCTACCTTTAACCAGAAATGCCTGAAGACTCAAAGTCTATATCATAGCCAGTTCCTAACCCATGTGAATTAAAATGTTATGATAGCTCCATTAAACATAAAAACAAAAATACAGAATTACAAATCCAACCACCTAAAAAGGTAGTTCTAACCTGGTCTATCAAACTACCCTTAATGCAAAGCAGAGGGACTAAATACTCCCAGGAGACCAAAGGCACAGCACTAACTGGCCCACACAAACTTCACGTTTCTTGGTCTATTCTAAACTATAATATACCTATTTTCTTACTTCAAAAAAAAGTTAGCATTTTTAATTAGAGTCAATAAAAGAATTTGTTGAGAAAGATCTCATGGTTTATAATTAGAACTACATTCACTTTTGCCGTGCAAATTCAGTAAATTAAGTAACAGCTAGTAAAACTAACACTGGGGAAGATGTACCATGCCTACCTCATCATTCTGAGTGTCCTCAACACACCACTTTGTAAACGCAGGCTGTGCCTACTGCCGTCTGGCCGGCGAGGTGCCTGCAAATTAAGGCAGCACAGGCTGAGCCTGGACAGGGTGACCCGAGGTGATCCCGAGGATGGTGTGCTACAAGACAGCAGGAGCTATGGATCAGTGCGGGGCTCTTCCACACTGTGACCCGAGAGGCTTGGGCTTTGCTTCAGGGACTCAGAGAACAGTGCCAAGTGGGCACTGCCGGCTTCCATTTCGCCTACTTTCACCTGTCTTACATCGTGGGCTTGCAGGGTGGTTTTCCGAAGACTAAAATCAGAGTGATGAAAAGGTCTGTAAACCTAAATCTAGAGGAAGTCTTGACTCGGCAGACAACAGTGCGCATCACATCTGAAAGACCAGCGAGGACAAAATGGGAGAATGAATAATGAAGCTGGTGAGGGGCAGAGTAAAAACAGGAAAGGGTGCGGCAGAAGCCAAGGGTCGGGGTCAGACCTTTACCCACTGAAAATAATGCCTATTGTGGAGTGGGTGTGTCTGCTTAAAAGAGCAGCAATGGGATCCTTCACCCAGAAGCATTCAACTGCTGAAATCTGAAACTGCAATATGCAGTTTCACCCTTCCAGATCTCTCAACTCCTTACCTGCCTTTGCCAATCAAGGCTCCACAGAACAGCCAACCTGAGCCTTTAGAAAAGTAAAACAGATCATGTCACTTCTCTGATTCAAACCTTCCAATGGCTTTCCCAGGACCCTTGAATAAAATCCTAGATCCTACTGCAGCCCCGAAGTTTTGTTTTGTCTTGTTTTTTTACCACTCTTCTCCTCACTATCACTCCCCAGTTACCAGGCCACTCCTCACACAAGCTCTGGGCCAGGGCTCTGCCATGCTGTTTGCATACCCTGGGATGCTCTTCCCATTGGTGTGTCCTAACTACATTCCAGTCTCTGCTCAGAGGTCATCTCTTCCAAGAGTCTTTTCTTGTTCACATTATCTAAAATAGCATCTGCATCACTCTCTATCCCCTTACCCTTCATTTTTCTCTTTAACATTTTCGTATATATGTTTATCTACCTCCCCTCTAGCAGTCAGCTAGCAGGGCAGGGACTTTGTTTTGATCATTGTTTGATCTAAGTAGCCTCACCACAGAGAACAGTGTTTGGACGATAATGCTCGATATTTATTGAATGAATAAACGAACGAATAAATCCCCAACCAAGTGGACCAGAGACTCTGCAAATGCATGGTCTCCCATCTCAACAGGGCCCTTGCTTGCTGCTGCCCATCATTCTCTTTGTGGGCTCCCAATCAACTCCCTGTCTCACATTTCACAGAATCAACTCCAAACTTCGATCACTTTCTTCAAGCTTCCTATTCTTCCCTCTACTCAGCAAGTGACATTACCTCCACAGAACCAAGAGAGAGGTTATTAGGTCAGACTCCCTCAGTTTCTTCCACCCCTCCTGACCAACAACCACACTCTTATCTCCTTCCTGAGACAGTGGAAGAAGGGTGCCCCTCAGCCCCCCCTCAAAGACAACCTTCAACCAGGGCTCCACAACTCAAGACACCCCACCTCCTAAGGGATCTGATGCCATCATTTATCCGCCTTCCTCTTCCAAATCTTCCACTTCTTTCTGACCTTCCCCCCACCATACATAAATGCTTAAAGTTCTCCCATTATAAAACAAATGAACAAAAGAACCTAATATACTCCCCCAGATGTGATTCTCTCTCTCCACTGTCCTAGTTGCGCCTTCCCATTCACAACCAAGTGTCTTGAAAAAGAGTTTAAACTCATTATTTCTACCACTCCCACCACCACCACCCCCAATTCACTACTCAACCTCTGCAATCTGGATTTTGTACAAACACAAAACTCTCTCCAAAATACGGACAGCTTCTTAACTGAAAATTCATTCAAAATTTATTAGACCTGTCAATTTAATATTGACATTCTCAATTTTAAAAAAGCTTGCCTCTTGGCTTCAGTAACATTACTCTTTCTTGATGTTCTCCTCTTTTGGACTCTTCTTTGCAGTTTCCTTTGCTATGGACCGTGATCTGAGAAAAGCCCCTTGCATGTGGTGTAGCAGTTAAAAACCTGGGCTGTCATAGCTTGGGCTGCCATAACAAAATACCATGAGTGGGTGGCTTAAAGAACAAAATTCATTTTTCTCACAGTCTGGAGGCTGGAAGTCCGAGATCAAGGTGCCTGTATCATTGGGTTCTGGTGAAAACCCTCCTCGTGAGTGGCAGACAGCTGCTTTCTCAATGGATCCTCACATGGCAGAGAGCTCTGGTGTCTCCTCCTCTTCCTGTAAGGACACCAGTTCTACTGGATCTACTGGGTCACCCTTAAGCTGTATCTCCAAATATAGTCACACGGGGGATTAAGGCTTCAACATATGAACTGGGGGGGACACAACTCAGTCCGTAGCAGCCAACGGCAATACAAGATGGTAAAAACCAAATGTTGTATGATAACAATAACTGTACAAGTGTAAGAACTCTACAGCAACAAAGAAAATGGACAGCACATGAAAATATCAGGACACAAAATTTTTACAAGAATATGTTACGCATATGAAAGAAAAAGGAAATCAAAACAGGAATGATGTTCAAAAAAAGGAGTTTATTTCTAAACTCTTTGTTAGACAATTTGAAAGATAAACTTTCACAGAATGAATATATAAATGAAAAACTTCAAGTGAAAAAAAATCACTAAGAATACTTCCAAATCTAATTTTCCATGTTTGTTTCCTGTTTTCATCACTGCCATCTGTATGAACCAAGACATAGGCTAAACTGCTATAACAAGACCAAGAATGTAGTGGCACAAACAAAAGAAGAGTTCACTTCTCTCTCATGTAGGAGTCATGGGGACTGAGGTTCCTTCTCTCCTGTCCTAGTACTCCCCTGGGGCACTGCCCTTGTCTGTATGATGGAAGCCGCCTCACTCACCTCATCCATGGGGGCTGGGCAAAGAATACGACAGATTTTTAATATGAATGTGGATGTGCATACATCACTTCCACTCCCATCCACGGGACAAACTTAGATATGTGGTCTCCTCTGGCTACAAGGAACCTAAGAAATGGGAGCTTTGTGGCAGCAAAATATCAGAGGCAGGAGCACATCCTTCTTCCACTCCGAAACATTCCTCTCCTTTTCTAAAGGGATAACCTGAAGTTCCATCCAGTTATGGATTCAGCTCAAAGTCTAAGATCTCTGGGTGATACACAACCTCTTCAACAGATACGAATGTGTCTCTGTCCCCGTCCAGTGACCTACAAACTAACAGACAAGTAACTTTGCGCTCTACCACCACCATTACACCCAATATACAACGGAATACAAATGAGATGAATGCAATTAACTCTTCCATTCTGAGAAGAATGGCAAATACTGTTCTTACCAATGATGAAATACTGCTGGACAGGAAAGGCAAAGAGTCTCCACTCTACCCGGGAAGCAAGTTCCTTGGTTAAACTTAGGTTCTTTGCTGGGCCAGCTGTGGGAGGCAGGGGGGCCTGTAAGGAGGGGACAGATTCACTTGTCCATTTGTCTGCTACACCCTGGCTTTGTCTCTGGAAGATACTTTCTTCTGTTATCCTTTCTGGAAATATATGAAGTGAACATAGGAGAGTATGTGCTCCAAAGAGGCAGGAAAGAGCTAGTAGCCTATTTCCTGGGGGTACATGTTTGGGGGTCAAAGACTGCTTTAGTTGTCAAACAATGTCAAATCATCACAGGTTTTGCCAAGCGAAACTTGTGGCATCTTTGGCAACACAATCCTCTCAAAACCTCCATAGGTCTCTTTGTCTTCAGCCAGTGCCACATGAAAGTAACCACAACTCAAAATTTAGTCTGATGGTAGATGCTAAGCTTGTCAATTCTGTCCTCCTATTATTAGCTGACCTCTGAGGCAGATGCATCCCTCTCTCTCAATTTAAGGTTAGCTAACTTGAGAGCATCTGATTCACGCGGCAGGATGATTATACCATCACCACACCCCATTCACATCGGGGCAAACCATGTGACTTAAAATGTTCTTTCTGCCTGAATGATTTCAGGCTCAGCCACTCCATTAGCTCTGGCCAATAAAATATGAACAAAAGTAACACATGCCGCTTCCAAGCAGCTGGGTCTGCCATGTCTCTCTTCCTCTGAAACAGAACAGCAATGTCCCCAGGAAGCCTATTCCTTTGGATTGGAGTGGTAGAAGATGGTGGAACAGAGCCACAGACATGTCAGAAGTAAGAAATAAACCTTTGTTGTCCTAGGGTACTGAGACTGGATTTGTAACTGGAGCTTTACCTAGCTTAAGTGACTGGTTCAGGTGGGAAGATAAATCCTTAATATGATACTTGCCTAGCCTGGCTTCCACTTTTCTCTGGCCAAGAAAATCTGACGAAGGTTCCTAAAAACGAATCTAACCTCTTGTTGTTTGGGAAAAAGAAACTATTTTTTCCAACCCTGCAATACCCCGTATTACTGTCCTTTCCATCAATGTGAAGCATAGGCCATGGGCGTACAGAACTTCATTAGCAAATTTATACCCCCTCCCAACCTGAAATGCAAACTAGCTAATTGTTCTCTTACTTGACACCCTCTTGGAGTTCCTTGCTAAAGCAGCTAGTTAACTAGTGTGAGACGTCTCACAGTAGCAGTCTTTCTAACCACTGCCCTGGAGGTACAAACTGGGCAGACACATCGATGCCCTTCCAAGTTATCAGGTGACAGCTTCCCCAAGTGTTCTGCCATAGCATAACAAGGGTCACCGGTTTTCCAGCCTATAACACAGTGCCTACTGTCCGCTGGCCAACCACTCAGCCAGGGCCATGCATTTTAGCTATTTATTATGGCAACATCCCACTTCAGGTACCAATTTTGGCATTAAATTGTGTATGGAGAAAGCTGCTGTGATAAAATGATAACAAATACAGTGGCTCAAACAAGAAAGTTTATTCTCTTCCTAGAAACAGTACAGAGATAGGCTGGTGCTTAGGGGAGGAGGGTGAGTAGTAGTTGGTTCTGTTCCACAAGGTCATCTGGGGACCTAGGCTGATGGGGATGGCTCTGCCATTCTCACCACAGGATGTCTACCTCTGGATTCAAGGCAGCTGTTGCCATTCCAGTTGTTGCTGCTTTCTAGAGTTGGCGGGGCGGGGGGGTGGGAGGGGGGTGGGGCGTGGCATAGGGAGAAGAACAGGACTAGCTCCTCATCTTTAAGAAGATAACCCAGAAGCTGCACATACCACTTTTGCCCACATTTAACTGGCCCAAACCTTATCAGGTAGACATCTCCTATAGTCAGGGGAAATTGGGTCCCTAAGAGAGATTCAGAAACGAACAGAGAAAAGGATATCCTAGATACTGGAGAAGAATTAACAACAGTCTCTGTCATACCTCACACAACCTATTCTCAAGAGTCATCAGAAAAATTTTTTAAAAGTGTACTTCAGATTTCAGACCGTGGCAGCCACTGTTCAAAACCTCCACTGGCTTCCTCTTTCACTGAGCATAAAAACTGAAGTCCCCACAACGGCCTACAATCCCCATGCAACGTGCTCCCTCCAGTACCTCTCTAACTTCATTTCCTAATACTCTTCCCTCAAAACAAACACCAAATGTATTAAAGATCTAAATGTGAAAGGTAAAACTATGAAGCTAATGAAATAAAAAATAAGATGATATATTTGTGACCTTGAGTGATAAAAAGATTTCTTCAGATCTCAAAAGTATAAGCAATATGGGAAAATTCTGATGGAACTGAAAGAACTGACTCCACCGAAATTAAGGACTTATTATTCAACAAAAAACATTATAAAGTTAACAGACAGGCAGAAGACTGGAAAAATATGTTTGCAACTTCAGAAGAAAAAAAAACCATTTAATACCCAGTGTATGCCAAGAACTCTTTAAGATAACAAAAAGAAGACAGGAAATGCAATTAAAAATTTGGTAAGAGACAGCAGCAGACAGTTTACAGAAGGTAAAGACAAAATACAGAATGCCCCATTAAATTTGAATTAAAGATAAGCAATAAGAAAATGTAGTATAAGTATGTCCCAACTAATGCAAGGGTATAAACTTATACTCAAAATTTATTTGTTGTTAATCTAGTATTCAAATTAAACAGGTTGTCCTGTATTTTTATTTGCTAAATCTGACAACTAAAGGTGAAATCTATATGGCTAACAAGTGAATGAAGAAAAACTCAGCCTCATGGGTAATCAAAGAAATGCAAAATAAAACTATGAGATACCATTTTATAGCCATTGTATTAGCAGATAACCCTTGCTTTTTCCATTTTTCTACAGAAGATCATTTAACTTAGGACTCTTTTTTTGATCATATCACTAGGCAACAAAAGTCCAACTATTTACTGCATATGCAAAGAGAAAAACCACATTTCAAATCCATTATTTCATACACATAAATAATATCACATAAATAAGCCCAGTAACCATATTCAGGCATTGAAGACATCTTTGTCCTAGAAACTTTAAGTACCTATTTAGCATAAATTTGTAAAATTTAAATGTTGAGGATAAAAATGTTTGAGTATCATTTAGTAATTAAACAGCAGTTCATAAACAATATATTAATTTTAGTACTGGGTTGTGATTAAGCTCTTAAGGTTAACTATCATAGCATGTCAGAAATTTGGACTATAAATAAATACAAAAATTAGGCTTCACATTTTCAAAGAGCTTTCACATAAAAATGCTTTACCCAAATCATAAATGTCTCTTTATCACTGGATAATATTCGTCTGGAAGGCAGAGAGGTATGGCACAAGCTGTAGGTAAAGGAAGGAAACGGGCTGCACATAAACATGATAATACCCATTACCCATTCTTTTTTTAAATATTATGAGCTTATTTCATATGTAAATACAGTACACAGGGTATTTTTAATAAAACTTCAATACAACAAAGTACATCAAAAACTCATTTTGCCTTCTCTAACTTCTAATATAAAGAATACCCTCTGAATTTATTTTAGCATCTCAAAGGAAAACATTTTTAAAACTAAAATGTTACTGTGTGAGATCAATTTAGAAAAATATCTACTTTTTGTCAGAGTTCCAGTAAACAGTCATAAATAGCTCTTTATTTCATTCTGAATAAAAATATTATAAAATAAAAATTAAACCAAAATACTTTATAAAAATGGTACTATGATATGTGTGGTAAAATGATTCACAGATACTAAAATAACTCAGCCTACCTTATATAAAAGACATACACTATAATCATTAACCTTTTAAAATATTGATAAGAATAACTGTTAATTAACTTTCAAAAAGTCATCACTTCTAGATGTATCTCTAACAACAGCAAAAACAACAAACTTTTAGATCTATAATTCAGCATCCATCAAGACTACTTTTGGCAGGCATATGATACGACACACTCCCACAAGAGAGAAAAATAGACATAAAAGTAACAGCTTTCACCAGTGTTTAAAACGTTAAAGTATTTCCATAAATAACATATTACCTTTTTAACTATATATAACTATAATCCTTGAAGCAGCCTGGGTCCCAAATAACATATAATCTTGTGACTGGCAGATAGAAAACAAATGATATTCACTGCACTCATTTCTTTTCTTAAAAGTTTCAGAAGAAAAGCAAAATCAAAAGTGTATATTAGCGCAACTACTAATATACATGTTTGACATGAATGTCAATGGAAAATAAAAGTACCTATTCCCCAGCTTCAAGAAAGGAAAAGATTATTCTTTGGCTCTATTCCAAGCTGGGAACAAGTAACCACAGAACCGGGTTTAAATATGCCCCAATCTATCAATCCTTAAACTCTAGTCAACATTTCCACTTAAGCACTCAGCTGAGGAAGTCAGGTGATCAGCAACTGCCTTGCTTCCGTACCCTTGCTCCTCAACGCCAGCCAGTCCCTAAACTCCAAGTTTAAAGTTGGCCAATCCCTAAATTGTCTCACTGAAAGTAAGCCAATCCTAAAACTCCATGCTTCTTCAAAACCCTATCTAAGTACATCTCTGCCTGTTTCAAGGATTATATTCTGCAAGCATTGCTCTTCCTTGTTTAGCAAGTATGAAATCCAGCTGTTTCAGTTACACTTAATGGTGGTCTCTCCCCTCAATAATACTATAAATATTATGGTAACTTGGATATCGCATTTTTCTTCATGGAGGTAAGAAAAATATTTTGTTATGCTAATTCAGTTGTATGAAAAGTTGAAAATCTTCGCCTTTTAAATATAATTATAATCCTTCATGCCCAATATACAAATGTACTAAGAAAGGTCTTTTTCCTTCCCTCCTCAATCCCAGACCCACAATTTCATACTATCAATTGTCCACATCCAGCCAGTGGATGTATTATAGGAAACATTAAAATTTCCAATTACAGACCTAAAAATACAGAACGGCGTTTGCCACAAGGGCAGGAGGTGGGGGGACAGGTAAAATGGGTGAAGGGGAATGGAAGGTACAGGCTTCCAGTTATGAGATGAGGAAGTCCCAGGGATGAAAGGGACAGCATGAGGAATATAGTCAAGATATTGCAATAGCTTTGTACGGTGACACTTTCTGTGAGCACAGCACAATGTATAGAGTTGAGGAATCACTATGTTTGTACACCTGAAACGAATTCAACATTGTGTGTCAACTACACTTCATTAAAACAAACAAACAATCTGATTTTTAAAATGGCAGAGGAACGGAATAAACATTTTTCCGAAGAAGGCATACAGATGGCCAACAGAAACATGAAAAGGTGCTCGATATCACTCATCATTAGAGAAATGCAAAGCAAAACCACAATGAGATACCACCTCACACCTGTTAGAATGGCTATCATCAAAAAGACAAGAGGTAACAAATGTTGGCAAGGCTGTGGAGAAAAGGAAAGGGAACCCTTGAGCACTATTGCTGGGAATGTAAACTGATGCAGCCACTGCGGAAAACAGTGTGGAGACCCCTCAAAAAAAAAAAAATTAAAACTGCCATATGCCCCAGCAATCTCACCTCTGGGTATTAAAATTCTCCTTCCAATTACTGAAACTCACATCAAGAATTGAATATCATCAAATAATCTTAAAATGATAATTCATCAAATATTTGAGTAGATATTCTTATTGTAAGTAAGAGAAATAGCCTCAAATGTGACATAAAAAATGGCAATGGCTAAAGAGAATAATATGATTTCTAATTTAAAAATCAGAATGAATGGAAATCCTAGTCCAAATCTAAATCCCTCTATCAGAATGGCAAAGTGAATCACGCCAAGTGGGTTGCCTCACCAAAGTATACTTAAATACAGCTGAGAGCCATCTCCTCACACTGCTTTCGGACTTAATGTGCTCAAAAAATGGATTCTACAGAGCAAGTAGCACTACCTTACATTTTATCAAAACTCAGTGAAGATTCCACTCAAGTCCAATCACAGTAGGATGACAAGCACTGAATCACCAACTGATTCAAGTGACAACATGAACATCTAACTACATGTTGCAGGAAACCAGAATGTCACCCCCAAATATGCCATTTTGACATTTTGATTATTTTGAGTCAAAGATACTTAAGAAACAGCAGGTGCAAGGACGCTCTGACTCTCCTTTTTTTGTCCTGAAAGTAAAAGATAAAACTCCCATGTGAAAGGTATCCTCCCTTGTACCAGGAGGAAGGAAGATATTCTTATCACCAGAGGTGGGGAACTTGGAGCTGAGAAACCTGTACAAAGAAATCTTACTAAACTAATTCTCATCTTTCTCGTTACTTCTTCACCATTTACTACCCCTAGCCCAGACTCCTCTGGGTCTTGTCAATTCTTCACAAATTTATTGTTTCGTTATCTAAAATGTATAAAAGCTTCCTGTTCTGTTTACTTCTTTGGATCTTCCTTGAAGGTTCCTCTGCACAAGTTTAATAAAGTTTGTATGTTTTTCTACTGCTAATCTGTCTTATGTCGATTTAATCCTTAGGCCCAGACTGAGACCCAAAGACGATGGAGACTTTCTCCTCCCTTACAGTGTCAAGAGACCTAGTTAGCTAGGTTAAGCATGGATCTAGTAAATTTATCCCGAAACTGTCAAATTTATTTATTAGAGAATATCTGGAGAGGCAGCATAGGTCAGTGAAACTAGTCAAAACTACATTATGAGTTGGGTGACCTTAAGTAAGTTCCCAGTTTTCACAGGACAGTCAGGAAGACCAAATGAGATAACTAGTAACCTTAAAAATGTCCTAAGCATCAAAATCTCTCATAGTCATAGATTTGCTTTTGTCCCTAACTTGCTGTAAAAATACAGCAAATCATTTGATCTAAGTCTGTTTCCTCATCTGGCAAATAGTGATGGTAATGCATGCCCTACACATTTCAGGGGCATTCATGAAAATCACATATAAAAATTAATGTAAAGGATTTCTGAAATACATAAATAACCACGTAACTGTGAGATAGTTAATTCAACATATGAAGGAGATTCATACTAGCAAACCTGTTACAACCCAGGATTATATAATTTCCAAATTTAATTAATTTACTAAGAAAAAAACGTTCATAGCTAAATACAAACCAAAAACACTACACATATTGGCAACAACAAAAAAATCAAGACTATTAGCTACAAAAACTATTTTCCTTGCAATAAATGAACCAAATTGGCTCAGCTCTCCAAAAGCAGTTCAACACAATCTTTTGTTCAAGTCGGGTGTTTGCCACTTAAAGCTACTGCCTCAACCTCTAAAGCATAAAAATAAAAAAAAAATAAAAATAAAAAAAACCCACCCACAAAACATAGTAAGGAAGAAAGAAAAAAAGTTACTTATTGCAGGGCTTCTCAATATCAGAAGTACTGGTATTTTGAACTGGATACTTTTTTATTGTTGGGGTTGTCCTATGCCTTATAGGATATTTAAGAACATCCCTGGCCTCCACCAACTACATGACAGGCACAATGCCCTCACACATAGTTGTGATAACCAAAAATGTGTCTAGACATTTGCCAAATGTCTCCAGAGTGACTTGGGGTAAGGAATAAAATCAACCCTAGTGGATATCCACTGAGCTAAATCCACAGTTCCATATTCCATATATTTCAGTATTTATATCACATTTATCTAGAATGCAGCTTTAAGCTAGCACTTTTGCAGTATAAGGACCAAAGAAAAGAATGCTATCTATAGGATAATAATATCGTAAGAATTATAGCTATGGTAGGGAGTTATGGTCAAATTATTCCTTCTAACCAGGTTGTTTTTGCTTAAACCTAAGAATTTTCTTCCATATGTTCTTTTGGGATAAAAATTTGGTTAATCTATCACTAAAGCTTAGTCTCCACCCAGCCTTACTAATTAATAGTCATTATTATTTATGTGGGGGAAAAAATCAAGCCTCAAGATCTTAATTTCTAAGTAACCATGTACCAAATGAATCAAATTTAAGTGACACTTAACTGTTTACATTATTTAAATATATTCAAACATTTACAATGCTAAGCAAAAGTACACAAACTAGTATTCAGCTATTACTGCAAATATACAAAGTGTGTGTATGTGTGTGTATATGCATATATATATGCACACACATATATATACATACACACACATATAGGAGTTGAAGGTAATATGCAAGACTAACAGAAACTACAAGTTTAAATATTAAAAAATATTTAGTGCCCACTATGTTATCACTGAGCTAGACACATAATTTTCTACAAGAAACAATTTCCATATACTTACATTTGTATTCTTAACTAGTAGTCTCTAAATTTGCTCATGTAAACATAGATTTTTAAAAGAATTTGGATTTTAGAAGTTATCTAGGATAGTCAGTGCTACAAAGAGGGGCTCCTGTATTCAAACAGAAAGACTTACCATTATGCCCACCATGCTGGGAGCTTTCTAGCACAATTAAACAATCATCAACCTGCCCTTGCTAAGCCTGAACTGAACTTAAAAAATGACAAAGCCTGAGCAATCAGCAGCCCCTTCAAGATACTTTATACCATATATGCATATCTGATATTCCAGAGAAAGCTAGCTGCAATCGTGGGATAAAGAAATACTAATCACTTCAATCCCATTAAATTTGGGGAAGGCCAGGTAGCAGATTAAAGGTTTTGTGAACTGCAAAATGAGAAGGCACATTTCTACATTTATATTTGTGGAGAGTTCTATTTAGAGTGATGGTGGACTTGGTTATTCACAGCAACTCTCCCAATGAAAGCTAAAAAAGCTAAACGAGATATAACTTTATATATTATTAAGAAGAAACTCTGAAATCAATCACAAAATCTACAATGGTGTAATTTTATAAAATCTTTTAATGGTTCAAATTCGAAATACTCACATTAGGAAGTAATAAAATTGTGACAAATGTAGTGATGTTACAGTATACCCTTAAAAAGATCTACAGAAATAAGACACACATTTTTGTGCATATTGTTCTAGTTTCTACATTCTACAACGTTCCAAATATGAGGTGTAATCTGTAATTCCAACTATGACATATACTACCAGATCCCCTTTCTGTGACAAAAAAAAATATATCTCAATGTTAAAGAGATGATCAGCAGAGAAACTGAAACTTACTCCAATACGTGGAACTTTGGCGTGATACACTTAAACCGGTGGAAACCTGCCTGAATACCTCACGCAGCCCCTCCATCACCCTGTATTATGCAAGCAGCAACATTTCAAGCCAACTCCCTTATTTCACTAGTAAATCCTGTCAACACTGAGGTAATAGAACTGGAAAAACTCATCACTACACAATGATACTAAAATATCAGAATTTATTTCATTTGGTAAAAATTATATCATTGCCAAATAAAGCTAATGCAAATATAGTAAAATATGCAAGATTATGAGTAATTCTTTTGTTGAAGAGCACTCTTGGGGAGCCTCAAATTCACTGTGCAATTGCCTAGGCATTCTTTTGTTCCTTTGACCCGTTCATACCCCATCCCTCAAGTATATGGGGTGGAGGGCGGTGCGGAAGGCCAGAATGAAATGATCAGCACGTATTTATGCATTTGGTCTACTCTGGTTTTATTCCCACAGGTTTTTCCTCAAACTCTGCTCCCAAGGAGAGTGGTATGTTTTATTCATTTCTGAACTCACAAAACTTAATCAAATGCCCTGTATATAAAGTCATCCCTAACAGCTACTCGATGGCAGGCACTGGATTAGGAACTAGAGACAGAGAAGTAAAAAAGATACACACCTCAACCTCATAGAACTTCACGGAAGGGGGATACCAGCTATTGGCTGTGTGAACTGAATCAAAGTAATTAAAGTCCAGTCAGCACAGCGCAATTGCCTATGTTCTTTTCCTCCACTGCCAACCAACGCTTAGACAAGCAACAAAAGCAGGCTTTCTCTTCAGAAATATGAACGTTGAGTCTCCACCTCTGACTATTCCCCTGAGTTCCAAATTCATATATCCAACTGTCTACTCAACAAGTTGACTTACAGGTAGTTTACAGACACTGATTGTATGGACTCCGAAGCCAGGCTGCTGGGTTTTGAACCCTGGCTCCGTCACTCCCAAGCTGGGTGATTTTAGGTAAGTCACTTTTAACCTCTCCGTGCCTCTGTGTACTCATTTGCAAAATGGGGACTATAATGTTCCCTAGCACATACAATCGTTGTAAGAATTAAATTAATTAATACATGGAAAAGTGCTTAAAACCCTGCCCCCACAGTGTATGCCTACAAAGTGTTTCCTAGTACTACTAGCTCTAGTATTACTGTTAGTATGCCTACAAGGCATCTAAAACTAGTCCAAAACAGAATTCATGATTTTCTCACCAAACCCCTTTCAACCTGTTCAGTCAATGGTACTACTACTGTTCTCCCAGTTGTTCCAGCCTTAAACCTCAGAAGTCAAGACTTTTCCTCTTCCTTTTCCTCACACTCTGGGTTAGTAAATCCAAACCAGTAGCTCTCCCCTCAAAAGTGTATCATGAATTCGACCACTTACTATCATCTCTACAACCACTTCCCCAAGGCCAAGACACATCTCTCCTTCAGGGTAGAGACAAAGCCTCCTACCTCCCCATTTTTGATCCCCACCCCCCACTCCACGACCTTACAGTTAATTCTCCAGCCAATAAAAGTAAAATCAAATGCCATTTCCCTGCTATAAACGTTTCAGTGGTTTTCTATCACACCTAGAATAACATCTCTACTTCACCATAGCCTGCAAGGGCCCCCAAAATCCGGCCTGGTCCTCCAACATCATCTGCCACCACTTTCCCCTTCCCTTGCTATGATCTAAACACTCACCTTGCTAGGCCTTGGCCACCTCAGGCTAGCTTCCCCATCAGACCATTGCTCCTTTGTGGCTCCGACTGCACAGGATTGTCATCTGGAGCATGAACTCTGAAGCAGGGTAGCCCAAACTCAAATGCTGTCTCTATCACATTTTAGCTATACAACCTTGAGCAAAGCCTCCTGTGTGTCAGTTTCTTCTCCTATAAAAATGGAGATATTAGTACTTACCACATAAGGCTGGTGTAAAAATTTAGTGTTTAGAAGACTGCCTCACATACAGCAAGCTCCATGTAAGTGCTTATGCTCTCATGAGCCTTGCCTGCAATGTTCTTACCTCAGACTCTTCCTCTCACCTCAACAGATTCAGCTGTCACCTTTTTTGGAAGGCCTTCCCTCACAGACCGTATCTAAAACAAGCTGCCCTGTTCCCCCACTGTCATTCCCCTATCCTCCTTTACCTCACTGTACTTAATCACTATCCAAAATAATATTAAGTACTTATTCTTCGTAGCCTATTCACTGGAAAATGAGCTCCACCAGGTTGGGAACTATCTTGTTTGCTGCTCTATTTCTAGTTCTGACTCAGAACCTGACTTCTGAATAAACATACCTCTTATCCAGGCTAGGGGACCTATGGGAATTTCTTAATAACAAGACCATACTTGGCCTTTCATTCTTACACTTGTGATCTCATTTGATCCTTGAAAAAGCAATAGCAAATACACAATCATCTCCCATTTTAGACAGAAAAAGAAAATCCCAAATTTGAGTCACTTGTCTTTGAACACAAAGCTATTAACTGGTAGAACCAAAATTAGCACCCCTGCTTTCTAATTCTAAGGCTTCTCAAAGGAGGATAAACTGAATTAACAGAAATGTGATCTCTCAGTCTCTGGAATAAATACACCCTGAGATGTGTACAACGGTCTTCCCTTCAAAGTTCCTAACAAATATTTATCTCTAAATTTGAGAATTATTGTAGTACTAACTCCTCAATAATGTAACCCTTGGCAAGCCAAAACTTTCAAATTCAGATGTGATGATCAGATATTTCAAGTCCACACAGCAACAATCCCTAAAACTCAGTGTATCTGTGCTGAGTATAATGTACTAGTTCCAACGTGACAAAAACTCTCTCTGAAAAAATCAGCCACGAGGACCTCATAATTGTCAAGAACACTGTGATCACGTCACCAATCATTTCTCGATCCCTGTTCCACTAAGCTCAGTGACAACAGTTCAGATCCCTATCAGACTCAAGTGTTGTCCATGATCAGATAGGGGGTGGGTGCGAGGGGGCTGAGGAGGCAAGACTGTGAAAAAGATCCCTGCTTACAAGACCTTGGTTAGATGGCCATTGGCCACCACATTCTCATTACAACGACTGTCTTTCTAAGCTTTTACCTAGCAAGTTTACATGCTTGTGTTACCTCATAGGCTCTCACAATGTTCCCGGTTCTGTGCGAATGAAAATTAGCCCAGAGGCTACTTCACCTCCATTTTACACAAAAAGGAAACTGAGGCAGCAGATGGTTATCTTTACAACTTGTCCTCAGCGATCTGGTCACTTGCAGGATCCCAAAGGAAGCCTAGATGTGGAGTCTCTGAAGAAACCCTCCATTCCAGACTTCCCATATCAAACTCCAGGGCTGAGGGGGAATCTAAGCCCCCCATCAAGGAAGGGGAAAAATGGGGGTCGTTCCCATTTGGACCTTCCCCGTTCCTTCCCTGTCCTCGCTCGCCGGCCCCTAGAGCCCTCTTGGCCCCAGGGGAGAAGTGCGGGGCTGTCCCGCGGGGCGCGGCCTCGCCTCCTCGCACTGCCGGTCCCGCCCGCCCCAGAGGGCGCGCTCCCGCTCTGGGCAGGCACCTGTCCCTTCACCACGTTCGGCAGCTCCCCGATCGCCCAAGGATCAAACGCCCGCAGCCACCACCGACACCGGGAACGCGAGCAGCAGGGCGAGCCCCGCAGGCCCAGGGAGCTGCAAGAATCCTCAGAAACTTACTGTTTTCCTACAGCGTGCGCGTCACGGCGAGGTGACGTCACGGGACCCGGCGTTCAGGGAGGTCAAGCCGCTGGGCGCCGGGCCGCACCGCCCCCACGGCTCCGCCCCGTGCGCGACGGCGGGAGAGCCGCCCCTTTCCTCGGCGACCCCGCCCCCCGTCGTGGGGCGCTAGGCGCAGGCGCACACGGCCTGCGTGGCCGCCTCCTAAGGTGGGGACTGTTTGAGAGCGCCTCGCCGAAAGCCTGTGGCCGAGAGAGGGGGCACCAAGGGAAGGGGGCGTAGACACACACCCCCTTCCCCCCACCCCCCTCCCGGGGACCACAGCAAACGAGCTGTCGCGCAGCGGGCTGGAGTCGGACGCCAGGGTTGTGAGGTAGATTTTCCGCAGACATTGCCTCCCTTCCCTCACGTGTTCATTAAAAGTTCTCCACGTGTGGAAACAACCATTTGCTCCCCATCAGGTGCCTGCGGGCGCGAGGATACAGCTCTCCCACGGGTCCTCCCTCCCACCCGGCCCCGCCCTCGGCTCCGCCCCCACCGGACCTGCCTTGGTTCGGCCCCGCCCAGGCCGGCTAGACCCATCCCCTCGAGTCCGCCCTTCCGGCTCCCGCCCCCGGCTCCCGCGGGCGCCTGCCTGCCCCGCCCTGTCCCGGCACCGCTTAGGAGATGTTAGTGTGTCCTTACTGTATTTCCCGTTTGGGCTCAGTGAAGCTACTTACAAGCTGCTGTTCACCTCTATTAAATTTAACAAACGGTGGTCCGTAAACAAATATGTACACTTATTGGCCGGTGTGAACTTTCCACCACCTTTCACTCACGTGATGATACCTTCCTGTGCCCCGGGTCTCTGCTGTTTATGCTCTTAGCCAACGATGAGTTCTGGTTTTAAAAGATGGCTCAGTAGAAGAGAAAAGAACTAACACCAGTACGTTAACAGATTATTTCTGGCTTATAGGATTCCTACATTACTCTCAGAAGCAGGAAAAAAAAATAAACATTTTGGTTAAAAACGGCTCACACAAATCAGTCTTGGGGGAAAAAATAATAGGAAAAACAGGCCTTGGAAATAGACCCTAAGGAGGAAATATTGAAGATAACAAGGATCTCTTTTAAAAATGTATTTGGAATCACGACAAATGGCTAGATCAGGCATGAGGTTTTGCCAGGCAGCTCCGGTATAAATAAAACCTGAAACAATGGTTTGTTTACACTCTCATTAAAAATCCTGTAGTATTTTCATAGGAAAGAGTGATTACAGGAGAATATTAGTCTTTAGCTCTTGACATCTAAGCTGGTTAAAAATATATATGTGTATTATTCAGGAAAAATCTAAAGTTTTTTAAAGTTTCTGATTTGGGTAATATTCGTACATTTATGTAATATAATTTTATACAAGATCTTAATTATCAAATGATGTAAGAAATGTGTACAAAATTTTAACAGTAAAGTATTTTTCTGTGGAGAACAGTTACAGAAAAAGCACTTTTTTAAAGTGCTACATATTTTAAAAATAATGATATTGATAATTTTCTTTGCAAAACAACAATTTTAGAAAACTTTAAATTGTATATTTCATCATTAACATACTTATAAAGTGTTTTATGTCTATCATGCCAAAAGTTGGAATTCTCTTTTGAGATTCTAGATATACCTATGGGAGTGTTTCACAAGTAAACATCAACTCATTTTTTGGAGAGGAAATAAGAAGTATACATCAAATTCATTAAGTGTTTTTGACATAAAATATGTTTGCTTTTAGAAGATGTTTTGACAAGATGCCTTCCTTTTTTTTCTCCCATCATCTTATTCAGTATTTTTTTCCCCTTCTACCCCAAGATTGAAAACAAAAACAAACACTTCGTATATTGCTAGATGCAGAAAAGAAGTTATGTGGCCAAGAAAAGATTGACAAGCAGAAAGGGTACCCAATCAAAGAGGAACTTCAGGGAATGTCAAGCAAAAATTTGTGGGGATATACACATTCAGGCTCAGTCAAGTTTCTGTGACAAACTGGAATCCGATCTAAATAAGTAGCCAGGAGCTAGGGTCAAAAGTGCGTTGATATTAGAGAGAGGAACTCTAAGAAGAACTTCTTAATTTAAGAAAATAAAACCCTGGACATTCAATGGTTAGCACCAGAGGGACTAAGAGGCCTCCACTCTGGCCCTTGGGGTTTCAGTTTCCGCTGGTGGTTCTTTCACTTTGATATCTGCTGCGCCTAAGCAAGCTAACCCCCAGAGCCCTCTGCTTCAGAACTCTTCCCTTGGTCCTACACTGCAAACTGAGAAAAACTTAACTCTACTACTAGGGATAAATAAAAGGTGGAAATACAATGGCTACTATTTACTGAGTGTTTATACGTACCCAACCCTGCATTATCTCATTAATCCTTGCAACTGGATGAGATAAATGCTGCCATTATCTCCATTTGACACCCAAGGCAAGCAGGGTGTCCCATGCTAAGTATCTCACATCATGCAGCCTCTAAGTAGCAAAGCCAAGATTTGAATCCATACTCCAGAATCCACATCCATAACCACTAATCTGTATGAAGTTTCATATAACAATGTAAGAAACAGAGACTCAGAAAGTCCAAGATACATAAATTCTAGCTCCAAAAGACTGACACCATGGGTATCTTCTTCACTGTTCCGCAGCCTGGCTTTGCATGGATACTCCTCTGCTGCATTGTTTAAAATGCTCATCCCAAACCACTGAGCTGATTTTGTAACCATTAATAGATTGCCACTCTGAGAAACACTAATCAGAAGCCAAAATATAAAATACACAAATTGTGTATTCTGAGTTGCTATGCTAATGTAGTTCTTACTATGGGTCTCGATTTAAAAAGTTTGAAAACGCTATTATAAGCACCCCTTGCCTGACTTCTACGCATGTTTCTTCCTTCGGAATCAAGACCAAGAGAAACCAAATTCCACGCTGTAAGCCCCTTGCATCTGTCTCAGCTCCAGGATCTGGTCTGAGAGGTCTCTTTCCAGGCAATCAAGACAAATAATCAGGTCATTCTTGCATCCAGAAAGGGTCCTGTCTCCAGGAGCACAAGCACAAAAGTGTACTAATACCTTAACAGTATAATAACCATCCATAAGCCAAGAGTTACACAGAATTAAAGAGAGGTTGTTCTGAGAAGGGAGCAGAGATAAGGAGCTTGGTGGAAGGAAGACCTGAGACAAAGATGGGAGAGCTAGAGAGGGATGTGTGATTGATAACCTCGCAATCTTTCATAGGTCTGCTGGCACAGAGTTTGCAAAGTATTTCATATGTCATTTTATCAGTTCTCTCCCCCCATCCCTTTATCGAGCTAATTCTCCCCAACCTTTTGGTCTCTTCTTAAGCAGGAACTCCCTCTGAGAAGCTTTCCCTAAGGAACCTTTGCTCTTGGCCTTAAAAATTGTTTTGATTTCCTTCTCTGCTAGACTGTAAGCTCTGTGAGAGTAGGGACAATGTTGGTCTCGTTCAAGCTCAAATCCTCTACTTGTAGCTGAATACCCTAAGCTGGAACTCAGGAACTATGTGTGGAGGGAGGAATGAATGGACAGATGGACCCAAATTTAAAGACTGGCTAGGTTTCTTACTCAAAATGCTAGTTGTTTTCTAAAAAGGGGGCAGTGTGTTAATAAGAATAATACTGAGAAGAAAAATCCTTATGGAAAAAAAAACATTTTGAATGGCGATGCAGCGTATCATAGCAAAACACTGAACGGGTCAGCTCTGTTATTAACTGGGTAGTTTT
The DNA here is from genome assembly GCF_002007445.2 of Ailuropoda melanoleuca. Classification (NCBI taxonomy): domain Eukaryota; kingdom Metazoa; phylum Chordata; class Mammalia; order Carnivora; family Ursidae; genus Ailuropoda; species Ailuropoda melanoleuca. The sequence continues at coordinate 27,378,926 of NC_048232.1, forward strand.
GTGCAAGTCCAGTAACTTCTCTGAGCCTTAAGTAGGCTCCATAAATGTTATTTGTAGTGAATGTCCTAATAGAGTGTTACCCTGGGGGAACTCTGGGAAATCAGGGCAGGCCACCTGGAGCCTTATTTGCATGAACTTCCCTGAAAGAAACTGACAGGCACTGGGAGCTGGCAATTAATCCTCTTAAACAAAAGATGTTGGACAAAGGCTTCGCCCAAGAAGAGGGTGGAATGGGGGAGTGAGGAGGGAAATAGAAGACAAGTAACTAGTGTCATTGCTCTCAGGAGCCAAGTTCATGATTGAGTACAGGGCCAGGTGCATGCTTTTGAGTATAAAGTTAAAAGAATCAAGCTGCCTTTGTGTGTGTGTGTGTGTGTTGGGATTGGAGGGCAGGGAAGGAAGATGCAGGAGAAGGGAGAGGGTGTCAAAAAGATTGACAATTCCTCAAGGGAAAAACCTCACCTACTACAGCACAACCAGCAGGCAGAATGTTCCAGAAAAAGGTCTCTGGGTCTCTGTGTATTCTGTTCTTCCTCCCTGGAATCTGTTGACTCCCTTATCTCTTGGGAAAGCCCTACTCTTTCTTCACGTTCAAGTTCTACCATTAATTACCTCTGCTAGTAATTGCCAACATTAACTGAGCACTTGCTTGGATCTAAAGCTGAGTACTCTCCATGAAACCTTTAATCTTGACAACTATTACTTTTTCTGAGAGGTACAAAAATTAATGGTGCATCTTGTAGTTGATGGCATCTTCGGTTTAATAACAAATAATGTGTTGTATTACATTTGTTTGTGCTTCTTTCTCCCCCACTAAGCTGTGAGTTCTTTGAAGACAGAGAGGGATTTACTCAACTTTGTGTCTTTAGCACCTAATGTAGCTCCTGGCACGTAAAAAACATTTGACAGACTTCTCGAAATCACTTGAAGAAGGAATGTCATCTCCCTGACAGAGTGACAGATAGGTGTGATCTAGGAGACAAGTCATAGACTGTTGTCACCAAAATTTGTGGTTATCCCCAAGTCTTCATTGGCCTGGGAAAACGAAGTCACAAATTCCTCAGAAGTTTTGTCCCAGTTAAGTTCTATCTGGCGTTAAAGGTATGTAACAGTCAGTCCCTCTGGGCAATTAATTCAGCATGTCTCTTCTCCACTTGACAAATTGTCATTTGTTATTTACCCTTTATGTTGGGTTCACACAATTTTTAACCGATTAAAGCAATTATACTAAGACCAAATCAAAGTAATATTTTAAATTCTGATTTTTCAAACTCAGATCCAATTGCCTTTAGACTTAAAACCGGAGATCGTCCTCCGCTCACAGAGTTGTTTGATTTGTGTCTTTATATTTTTGAATTGACTATCAGGAGGTAACACATTTTTTTAAATTTTTTTTTAAGATTTTATTTATTTATTTGACAGAGATAGAGACAGCCAGCGAGAGAGGGAACACAAGCAGGGGGAGTGGGAGAGGAAGAAGCAGGTTCATAGTGGAGGAGCCTGATGTGGGTCTCCATCCCATGATGCCAGGATCACGCCCTGAGCCAAAGGAAGACGCTTAAGGACTGCGCCACCCAGGCGCCCCAGGAGGTAACACATTTTAAAAGCAAGCATTTGACTGCTTCCAAAAACTCAGAAGCTCCGATGATATTGGCGACCCACTCACCCAGGGCGTTCATCATTGGAACTAAGCTGCCTGGTTCAGAGGCCCAGATGTTCCCCATTTTCCCATAACCCCACCTGGGGACTGTTTAACTTACCCACTTGGCCCCTGAAGGCACTTGAGTTTATGATGGATCTTGAAAGTGTAGGGCTTGATCATTTAAGTCTCTAGCTTAAGAGGGATCATAAAACCTACAAAATGAACAGCTTTGCCCAGAAATTCAGTAATGCTGTAAGTGAATTAATGATAATCAATAGTCACATTTTCCTTTATAAATAGAGTTTTCACAATTTTTATATCTTTTTTCTAGAGGAGAAATATTTTTGTGCATTAGGGATTTTCCAATACTATATTGCTCTTTGGTGTGTAAACAAAAGAGAAAAATATTTAAGAGAAATTGAAGCTCAAAATAGACAGTTGGGTTCACAGTATGGCCTGGTGCATGTGACTGTTGTATTGATTGATTCACAGAATACACACTTAACCAGCATGCAACTTTCTTTCCCTGGCCTCACAGTTCTCTTGTGACACATGGGAGAGGGAAGTGAGTATTTGTTAATTATCAGGTTTGTGTTTTGTTCTATACCACAAAGGGTAGTCACAGTCACTTTTACGTTATACTTTAAACTCTAAGCTATATAAAATATGAGTAATTCATCAATCTGTTATTTTGGTGAGATTCTCTTGTTCACACATGTAGTAGGTATAGCTATTGACCTTGGTTACAAATGACAGGAAAACCCCAAGATAACTGGCTTAAACAGGATTGGTTTATTTCTTTCATGTATAAAAATGTCTGGATATAGGGGATCCGGGGTCAGTTTGCTCATGTCAAGTATCAGGGACTCAGGCTCTTTCTATCTTGTTGCTCAGTCATGCGTGATCTACATTCCCAGTCACCTCACAGTCCAAGATGACAGCCTAGTTCTGGTAATCCCCCAACATGCAAGAAGGAGAAGGTCCAGAATATTCCGCAGCTTGTACTCCTCAAAGCCCACTTTTTCAAGAAGGTTTTCTCAGCTAATGAAGAGACTGATCTACTTATCTCTCTTCTAAATTCCCTAAAAACCTACTTGTACTGGTCTTTAATCATTTAAATACTTTAAAATGTATTTATATTCTGAATATTCTCAATATCTCTGTCATCATAATCATTCTTAAATCTAGAACAATGATTCTCAACCCTGGTTACACATTAGAGTTGCCTGACAAACTCTAAAATGAAAAACAGTCCTCAGGTGCCACTGGTGGTCCAGGATCTATACTTGGAGAACAACTGCAAAGGTGAAAGAAGACGGACAGTTGGGGGCCAGGGATGGGGTTGTTGAGAGGGGAGGCATGAGGTCTCATACCTGCGAATGGATGACAGAAACCCTTGGGCCAGGATGACCAGAAGTGGTGGCCACCAGGCACTGAAGATCTGAGGCTCTTCCCCATTGTTTTTAGGTTTGTGTACCTAAGAGAAGGAATAGGAGCCAGGAAGATAGATAGATAGATAGATAGATAGATAGATAGATAGATAGATGATAGATAGATAGATAGATAGATAGATAGATAGATAGATAGATAGCATTTTCAACCTCTCTAGTGTGGAAGCTAAGTCAGATTGGATTTAATTTAGAAAAATTAAAGACATCATGGTTCTTGTGACTCAGATCTCATGGAACAAAATTATGGATGTGACAAAAGCTGATACATGTGCAGGAAAACACCTTATATTTTAACAATACTTTATTGTCGTATGTAAGTTCTCATGCTCTAATTACTATCTGATTATAACTACAAAGCCACTCTTTAGAGTGAATGCAAAGCAAAGAGGTGATGTCAGTAGAAATTTAGGATGATACCTGAAGAACCTCAGAGAAATGTTTGTGTTTTCTGACTCTTAACAGTTGAGAAAAATGTCAAATATTTTCCTGGCTGGAGATTTTCCTTGCTATCATTATCTTCTTATTTATAGAAGCAAAACTAGTTTTTTTTCACTTTAAAACTTTCATTCCTACCATATCTATCAAATTAAATGGGCACTTACTGCATTTTTACTTATATACACGAAATGCAAGAAAAGAGGCGTCCATTTTATACTAAGTTGGTTTGAATTTTCCTTTCATGTATTACTTCTAAAGCCTCTTTTTAAATTTGAAATATTATATTACTCTTGTCATGTAAAGTATACCAGTTTCTTTTTTATTATTATTTAAATTTTAGTTAACATTCAGAGCAATATTGGTTTCTGGAGTAGAATTCAGTGATTCTTCACTCACATACAACACCCAGTGCTCATCACAAGTGTCCTCCTTAATGCCCATCACCCATCTAGCCCATTCCCTACCCACACCCCTCCATCAACCCTCAGTTTGTTCTTTATAGGTCTCTTATGGTTTGTTTCCCTCTCTCCTTTTTTCTTTTCCCCCTTCCCATATGTTCATCTGTTTTGTTTCTTAAATTCCACATATGAGTGAGATCATATGGTATTTGTCTTTCTCTGACTGACTTATTTCACTTAGCAATATATCCTCTAGTTCCATCCATGTCATTGGAAATGGCAAGATTTCCTTTTTTGATGGCTGAGTAATATTCCATTCTATATATACACCACATCTTCTTTATCCATTCATCTGTTGATGGACACTTGGGCTCTCTTCATAGTTTGGCTATTGTAGATAATGTTGCTATAAACATTGGGGTGCATGTACCCCTTTGAATCACTATGTTTGTATCCTTTGCATAAATACCTAGTACTGCATTGCTGAATCATAGGGTAGTTGTATTTTTAACTTTTTGAGGAAGCTCTATACTGTTCTCCAGAGTAGCTGTACCAGTTTGCATTCCCAACAACAGTGCCAGAGGGTTCCTCTTTCTCCACATCCTCGCCAACACCTGTTGTTTCTTGTGTTGTTAATTTTAGCCATTCTAACAGGTGTGAGGTAGCATCTCATCATTGTTTTGATTTGCATTTCCCTGAAGATGAGTGATGTTGAGCATCTTTTCATACGTCTGTTAGCTATCTGGGTATCTTCTTTGGAAAAGTGTCTATCAATGGCTTTGGCCCATTTCTTAACTAGATTGCTTGTTTTTTGGTTGGTGAGTTCAATAAGTTCTTTATAGATTTTGTATACTAACCCTTTATCAGATATGTCGTTTGCAGATATCTTCTCCCATTCCATAGGCTGCCTTTAGTTCTGTTGATGTTTCTTTTGCTCTGCAGAAGCTTTTTATCTTAATGAAGTCCCAATAGTTCATTTTTGTTTTTGTTTCCCTTGCCTCCAGCAATGTTAGACCAGTTTCTTAATATGGGCTTGGTGATCTATTTACTAAAACCAAAAGCATTAAAACTGTAGTTATCTAATTCCTAGATTTCCCTCCCTTTAAGTAAAATAGTGCCATTTATAAAAAGCATGTAGCCTGGTACACCATCAGTCCTAATTCAATGAATGAAGGCAGGTTATACAAAAGAACTTTTTCTGAGAAACAAGAACTAAATAAGCCCTAGTGGCCATATAAGAGCTACCCATTTATTTTTATGTTTCACTTTTTTTTGGGGGGGTAACACACATAGAATAAAATTCACAAATAATAAATGTACAATTCAATGAGTTTTAACCAATAAATATAGCCATATCCCCACCACACAATTATGATATACATGTACTATGGAATAATCCCATCACCCAGAAACTTCCTTTTACTACTTTGTGGGCAATCCCCTCCCCTCCCCTGACCCCTGGTACCAGTGATTCTTTTGTATGTATATAAATAGTTTCATATAAGTAGAATAAAATAGTGCTTTGTGCCTGGAAACTTCTACCTAGAAAAAATGTCTGTGAGATTTACCCATGTTGTTGCATCAGTAGTTCAAACCCTTGTTTATAACTGAGTAGTATACAATATTGTGGATATATTACAGTCTATCCATTCGCCCATTGACATGCATCTGAGTTGTTTGCAGTTTTTGTCCACTGTAGGTTAAACACATATAAACTTTGGGATACAACTCTTATGTTTTCTTTTGTCTTGGGTAAATAGTAATGGAGCTGGATTTCATGGTTAGTATATCCTTAACTTTATAAGAAACTTTTAAATGACTTTAAAAGAAAGCTTGGCCTAATCTGAGGTCACAAGGATTTTTTCTTTTGATTTCTTCTAGAAGTTTTATAGTTTTAACTTTTATATTTAGGAATACGATTCATTTAGAGTAAAATTGTTGTATACTGTGAGGTAAGAGTTGAGTTTCTTTTTTTCCCATACAGATAACCAGTTGTTCCAGCCCCATTTATGTGACAACTATCTTTCCCCAGCTGAATTACCATAGCACCTTTGGCATCATCTCTGACATTACCTTCCCCCCTCCCCAACAAAATCCCATCTGAATTCTTTCTAACTAACTCAAGACCATCCCTCTTACTATGGTCAGGTTTAGGCTAAAAAAATAAACCACCACCACCACCACCACCACCACCAACAACAACAACAACAAAACATAAAGCCTCTCTAGTGGTTTCTGTGACACATTGCTCAGATCCCGCCTCTGGATGGAGACGTTTGTTCCAGCTTCTGCACATGTTGGCTGGTGATGACTCTCAGCTGTGTCCGTCTCCAGGAGCTGCTCTCATCTGCAGGAATCAGCCTTGCCCAAGGCTATCCCTCATCCCTGGGGGCAGCTTACATTCAGGGATTCTCAGTGGAGGCCTGGCAGCCTGACTTAAAGGTAGGACAGCTCTGAATAGCCAGTGTGGCTCCATGGGCTCAGCTGTGGCCTCTGATCCATCTGCATTGAGGCCCAACTTCCCCTCTTCCCAGCCCTCTTGCCCTTTACTCTCTTACAGGTACTATTCCCAAAATTATTCCCTATATAAATTGCTGTATGCAGATCTCAGGGCTTCTGTGACTATTTCTCAGGGAGTCTGACATCTGAGCATCTTAAACGCTGATTGTGTCATTTCTCTACTTAAAGTCCTTAGTCTACAGGACACACGAAGTCTTTCATAGGTTGGCTCCAATTCATCTCTCTGTCCTCAACTTCCTCTGTCACCATTGACTCTGTCCTTCAGACAACTTTATATATTTATATTTCTCAATTCCCCAGTACTCACTTCGTTGCATATGGACTTCTCTCTGCCAAGGATAAATTTCCCACCTTCTGCTTATCCTTCTGTTCTGCCTTGGGTCAGATGTCACCTCCTCAGGAAGCCTTCGTATTTTTCCTCACAACACCATGTAACTCCTTATATAAGAATTTGCCATCTAATGTTGAAACTTATTTTTTTTACCTATCTGACTCTCATACTAAATTGTGAACTTCTCTAGGCAGGGACTGAATCTTGGGCCCCATGCCGTCATGGATTATAGATTTTCAATACATTTTTTTGGTGAATAAATGAATAATATATACTAAGATAAGCTGGGCACTGTAAAAAAGTATTAAACATTTGGAAATTTTTGCTGTATTTCGTTCATGGTATCTTATATCTAGAACGTCATGTATCTTCTTTAACAGAGGCTGTATATTATTTCAATCTTTTTAAGATTCTGGACTACCATGCTGACTGGAAACAAATCCAGGCAAACACTTCAAGACAAAATGAAATCCAAACCTCAGATCTTTAAAGTTAGTTTTGTTTTTAAAAAAATGAAAAAGGGACTGGGAAAGAGTTGGGGTGGAAACCCCAATGATTTCGGGGGGGGTGGTGGAGAGAGAGAAAGAGAGAGGTGGAGAGAGAGCTGATTAAATTGGATTGGCTGGTTAGAGACTGGAAATTTTCCTCCCTTTCCCAAGAGGCTTATTTTTTATCTTTCTTTTTCACACTGTGAAGTGTCAAATTAAATTGCAAAGTTAATTCTTGTCACTAAGGAAGGGATTCTAAATGTATTAATTAAGGATTACTGGCATTTTAATTTTATTCATGAGAATGAAAACTTTTTAATAATTAACTATTTGTTCTCTTTTACGTATTTATATTATTATAACATATTACAATTTAAAATCATTACTTTAGACTCTAGTTTCCAGAGACTAGGATGGCTATTTTAAAATAAGAGCTGTGCCTATTGATATATTTGATTTTATGAATTATGATACTAGAATTCCCTTGAGGAATTATGTTCCCTTTTCTTCAGAGATGAAGTCTTTAACAGGATGAGATCTTATCTTGCAGGAAACCGTGAATCCACTGTGGAGACGAATGATTTGGATTTCACTCTGGGAGAACATGTAGTACCTTTGAATTCTTCACTGTCTCTTTTAGTGATTTATCTTATGCATGAAAATAAGCTTTAGCGTTTTTCGAAACAGACGAGCCTATCTTTATAGAAATGGAAGAGTTCGGCAGCAAAAATCTAGAAGAAAAAACCAAAATTATTTCTTTTTGGTAAGGTAACAATGTAAAAACAGTTAAAAATGGGGGAAAAAAGGCAGTATATCTTTGAAAATCCAGATATTTAATGATTATGTCAACATTCATATTTTAAACAGTGAAGCATTCACTGAAAAAGTTGGAGCTGTCTTCTTTACAAATAAATGTTGAAAGGATTACAAATTCTAAATTATGAAACGTATTCTAAAAATAAAATTATAAATTTATAAATTTAAAAATGTTTCTTTTTCTAAATTCGCTTTGCCTTTTAACATTTAGTTTGGACCCCTCTATTTTCTCTCAGTAAATAAGCTACTCTAGTCTAGAGATAATATTAAAAAATAATAACCGCAGAGAAAGGAAACAACATTGAAAGATATGGTGCTTCAAGCAAAACTAAATTATAGGACTTCAAATGGCAGCAACAATCGGAGGTTTCTTTTTTAATTAAATCATGAGTTTTTATTAACAAAATAAAAGCCTTAGCTTTTTATATAGGTACAGAGAAATTATGTGCATAGACGCACATTGTGCCCTTGTCACCTTAACGGACAGAGATTATTATTAACAATAGTGTAATACAGGCATACAGAGAATCTGGAATTCTGTCTCTGTTAAGATTTAGATCCTGCCAGTGGGTAGCAGCTGTTTTAAATTTAAGAGGACAGGAGTGGGTTAGCGACATTTTGTAAGAAATAAATGAGCCCTCAGCACACACCAATGGCTGGTAAATTCAGAAAATGATAAACATTCTTCCTTGAGCAAGAAAGCAAGATAGGAAACGCACCTGCAAAGACTTATTTTCAAAACAGAAAAGATGTTGCTGTGGAACAAAGACATTTGTTGAAATTTCTCCTTTCTTCTCTTTCACCCTTTTCCCCATATTTTGTCTTTACACGTTCAAGATCATCTCCTGATTTCAATTGTTTTCCTGAAATCTCAGAGATTTCAATTTAAATAACACAAAACAGAAAACAAAACAAAACAAAACCAAAACCAAACAAAACAAAACTTTAGGACTCAAAGATGTCAACTTCAATTTTAAAACCAAGAAAATGTCCTAAGTAATTTTCCATTAACATTTGCTCAACATCCTTTTCTCCCTTTGGTCTTTTTTTTTTTCTTCTGTGAAAATAGCATCAACGTTTTTTAAAGACCCAAACAACAAAAAAACAACCAATCAAACAAAAAATATCAAAAAATTTTTAAAAAATGCCTAGTAAGCAATAGAATAAAGGGACTGCTAACATTATTTTAAAAATAGATAATATGTTTTATACTTTATCCTCTGGTTGGCATTCCAGACGGTGAAAAACTTTAAACAAACCTTTTCTATAAGTCAATTTTAAACTACAAACTTTCTAATATTTTTAAATATCACATAATGTCTGTGAATGAGACAACTTATATGTCTTAATAAACCTAATTTAAAAGAAACACTATTTTCCCCAAGTTGCCATTTTAATTTCCTGAAGTAGATTCCTGTATCTGTCACTTAACACTCTACAAACTATGCGTGTTTCTTATTTCTTTGTCTTTAAATCATAATTCCAGAAAACCTTTGAAAAGAAGTATCTCATATTTAGAAGGAAAGTAAAAACTGAGATAAAAATATAGGATAGTAATGTAGACTGTATTTAACACAATCAAACTGTAATTCTCTGACATAATTTACTTTTAAGATTAAATGAATATCATCAATATAGCTCCACGTGTTTGTGGTTTTCAAAAGTTTGTGTAGGTTTTTGCCATCATCAGGGGTATGATACACACACACACACACACAGCCCCCATAGAAGCTAATGTATACAAACTGAATTAAACTGGTAAGAGGTATTCGAGGTCATTTTCAGGCTACATAATTAATTAAAATAGTCTTTTCTTAAATAAATGCAGCCCAAACTTTATAAAACTGTATTTTAGTAAAAAGATACATACTAATGATTCCTTATAATGAAAATCAGAGTTATAAACTTTAGAAACGTAGGGAAGGTAAAAACAAAAATAATGGTTAAAAAAATTCCGATTATGATCTTTTACATTACTACACCCAAACATGACATGACAACGTGAGAAAAATGCTCAATTGGTATCTCCCAAACCACATAAAATTAGAACCTAGAATTAAAACAACGACAAAAACAAATATGGAGAAAAAAAAAACCCTCAGACCGCCACTTTAGCTTTGTGCTCCTCCAATTTTGATAGATTTTTCTTCCTATTGCTATTGGGATTGAAAAAAAGCTTGTCCTACACTATTTGTATGTAATTTGAGTCTGTATATAATTTCTCCCTTATATTTCAAGATCCTTGGTGGTAGAGGATACGTTTTTACTTATCTGTCTGCCAGTATTTTGCTGTGCACACAGAAGATCCTTTAAATGCAATTTAAAAAAGACATAAATAATAACATGTTTTGTCCTTAAACTTAATCACAAAACAAATGCTTTGATGGGAAAAAATGCAAGCAAAGCTAAGTCACAGAAACAGTTGCCAAATCCTTTAGCTAGTACCTTACAGGGGCAACATGATAGCTTTTGATGTCTAGTTCAAGTTTTGAATCTGTAGGAGCAAAGCAGGAGAAGCCCTGAAGCCCCAAACCGTGGAAATCCAATTTTGACCTTAACAAAAAAGCATTTTGTTTAAAATGGTTTCATACATTAAGAATCCTTGATGCATCTCTTTTACTAATTTGTCTTTAATCTTCTGGAAAGAGAAATAATGTTGATATAATCTATATTAACATAACACAGTAACTCAAAAGTATGCAAAAGTAATTATTGCTATTAATTAAGTATTGGAAACTTTAAAAACTCTATGAAAACATATTTAAGGAGAGAGCATCAGCAACAATTTACAAAATTCCAGGGTTCTAAAACGAACACATATGCCCCAAAAGATCTAGATGAATTAATATTAAATGTATCTATTGTTGTATATTTTAATTTTGTGTACTTTAAAATAAGTTAAAGTTTATTACAGAATAAATGCTGCTTTTCCAAAGAGTAGACCTACTTTAAGATCTATTAAATGTGTTTATTCATTCAGTACTTATCAATCATATGGTCTTGTAAGACACTGTGATATTGACTAATAGGAGATAAATATCAGTAAGGCATTGATATTCAAGGATCGTTCAGTTTAATAGAGACAATAAGGCAGTAGGAAACAAGTAATAATAATACATGATGTACAATTCTAAGTTTTGTTCAAGTTCGGCTATGAACATAAGTTCTAAATAAACATTTGGCAATTCATATTTGGGAATGTAATTATAAGCCATGATCAAGTAGGTTTGTTGAGTGAATCAATATATATGAAGTTCTTAGAGCATATGTAGGAAGTGCTACAGAAGTGTTAACTATTAGCTATTCATTCCAGAAATAAAAAGATGATTCAATATTATGAAAAATACCTAGTTTATTGCATTAACAATTAAAGAAAAATGTACTTGTCAATATATAATAAACACATTTGATAAACTTCAGCAGCAATTAAACAAAACCCAACAACCACATGCTAAAAGGTGAGTAGTTACAGTTATCACCATTAAAATCAGAAAATAGGGGCGTCTGGGTGGCTCAGTCATTAAGCCTTTGGCTCAGGGCATGATCCCCACATTCTGGGATCAAGCCCCACATCAGGCTCCTCCGCTGGGAGCCTGCTTCTTCCTCTCCCACTCCCCCTGCTTGTGTTCCCTCTCTCACTGGCTATCTCTCTCTCTCTCAAATAAATAAAGTCTTTAAAAAATAAAATTAGAAAATAAATAGGAATACCTGCCAACTTTATCAATCAGGGGTCAGCCACGAGGCAGAAATCATATCAGTTATTTTAGCAGAGAGAACTTAATGTAAGCAATTATTAACAAGGTGTCAAATTATTTACAAAGTAGATTTAAAAAGAGAGAGAACTTGGAATCAGAGGTAGCAATTGCAGAAAGCACCTACTATCCTATGATTGGGTGGGATCAAGAAGAGAGGTTGGATTTATGAAAACTTAGAAGCTTGGAGAAGGGCTCTTGTAGAAACGAAACTCGGACCTCTAGTACCTCTGAGGGAGGGCAGGGAAGTGCAATGAGGTGGCTTCTGCACATATTGGAAAACCATTTATGGGATTATCCTGCTGTTATTGGAAGGAAGCTGCTGCCAAGATGAAGAGGCATTGGTGAGATGACACTCATAAGAACGGGGAGCAAATAAGAAGCTCCCAGAAAACAAGTAAGAAGGAACAAGTCTTTCTTCTCCAGCCTGAGATCTCCCAGCAGTACGTATATCAGCAGAGATTAACAGGCAACCACCTTGCAAAACAAAAACATGGTTTGCAGAGTTCCAGTTCTGGCATCAGAAGTGAAGTATCAAAGAGTAGGTCTGAAACTAAGAGATAATAGCTTAATAAGTGACATATTTACCATCATCATTATAATTCAAAACTAGTTTTGGAGATTTAGGCTAATACCGAAGGTAAGAAAACAAAATAATAATAATCAATATAAATACTGGGTGAAAAAAGGGGGGAGATCACTTTACATGCAGAAGGTGTTATACCTAGAAAACCCAAGAAACTATAGTAAATTATTTTTCTAAGTGAGAGAATTAGATAAAGTGGCAGGATGTAAGATAAATATACAAACATCAATGGATTTTTCTCTGTACTTGTTGCTTTGGTTAACTTTGCTGTGTAACAAAACAAACCTAATATTGCAGTGTCATACAATAGCAAACATTTATTTCTCACTGACGCTACTTGGGGGCTGAGGGTTGGTGTTGAGAGACACTGCTCCATAAGTCTCATGGTCCTACATGTTCTTTTGGGTCTGCTAAGCCTTGAAGAGCGTGGTCATTTTTTTTACCCAGCCATTTCTTAGAGGTGTTTGCAGTGGGTAGCCTTGAGGGAAGAGAGAATTTCTACCTCTGGGACAAAGAGCAAGCTTGCTCACTGTCTGCTAGGAAACGATGGGCTTTCAAGTTCAGCGTTCCTCTCCTGTAATGCAATCTACTGTGTTCAGGCATCCATCTGAGCCCCTTCACATCACCAATGTGGGAATGGAGACTCAGGGAGGCCACAAAATCATGCTGACATTCCAGATACTGCTTTTGTTGTAATAGTTTTTGTCTCTGACTCAGGAATTAAGTGTCTTCTGTCAGTATCCATGAAACTGGCAAGGTAACATATTAGCCTCAAAGTAGTAAAATACGAGACCTTTCACAGTTCTTGACAGTTAGCTGCTGCTCTACTCTGAACTATGGGCTGGCGGCAAGTCTGCTTCACAACCACTCTCATTCCAGGATCCAGGCTGAAGGAGCAGCGCCTACCTGGTCATTTTTATGCCAGAAAGCAGAAGCTCAAGAAGCGAAGGGAAATCACACAACTGAATTTAGAGCTTCTGTTTTGTTGTGTTTATTTCATGTTCACTCACAGTCCTTGGCCAAAGGAAGTCATATGGCCAGCCCAATTGAGGAAAGGAAGTATGCTTCATCTCTAAGAAGGTATTGCAATTATATCCAACAAGCATGGATGTATAATCTTCTTACCATAGAGGGAATAGATAATGACCATCAATACAATTCACCATACTAGTGATAACAGTTAACCATAGATGGAAAATAAAATGCACCTTTTCAAGATAGCAAAAACAAACAGATAACAAAACTAAATTTAACAAAAAATTGTAATATCTGTATAAAGAACGTTTTCTCTTGAAAGACAAAAAATAAAATCTCAATAAATGAAACTTTTGCCATGTTACTAGATGGAAATATAGCATGATTAAAAATTCTTTCTCCGTTTTAATACATTTTAATGCAAATTGAATCAGAATCTCAGCTTTCAGCGTTCCTTAAACTGAATTATATGTCTGTGGCAGGACCAGCGGGATCATCCATGAGAAAACCTTAAGTGAGAAAGCAAGTTGCAAAAAAATGGGCAAATAGTACATTATAACATGAAAACACCATTGAGGTGTTTTAACGCACCATTGTGCGTTAACATAATATAAACATAATATGAATATATATGTTTGTAGGAGTATGAAGAATAGGGTGGATAGATAGCTTGATTTGGGGAAGAGTTTGTAAGGAGACTAGGGGAATGACTTTTCTCTTTACGTATCTCTGTATTGTTTGACAATGGAGTTTTTTCCAACAGCAAATCAGAAAAATAAGAGAATCATGAAAATATTTTAAGTCTTGTCTAAGTCTCCATTAAAAGTTGGCATGTTTAAGTTGTTGACTTAAGTTTGTGTATAGAATGAGCAAATACTTTGCTTATTGGGTTCAGAGAGACTGGGCAGCCATCTTCTGCTATCAGTCTCACTTTAGTCTCCCAAATTAGCTTGGCAGTCTTAAAAATATGCCTTGTTAAAAAAAAAATGTTTTTTTCTATAAGGCAGCTGAAGATGGCAGCCAAAACACAGATCTAATGAGGCTCACTTATAGATCAAGTCTAGATCTAGCGTTATTGTAAACAAAGTATAACTTCCTCAGTGTATTTTATACCTAGAAACATGAATCAAAAGAACCATATTGCATCTATCTCGGCTTTAAATGACATTTACATCAAATTCACACAAATCTTATTTTTACATGGTAGCCTTTATTATTGGAGGGCCATTCTCTGCAGCATATAATATTAAATAATATCAGAAAACATTTAAAGAAAAACTGTAATAACCATGAAAACTTTGTATAAAGTAGCCTTTTTAATCACTGGAGGACCAAACTACTCAATGCTGGAGAAATTTTCAGGGAATTATGGTTTCTGAATGCTGCTAAATTCATTGGAGAGGATATTTTGAAGCTTTTCCAGAATTTTCCTTTCTATAGTTAAGCTTGAGAACGTCTAGCCTGATGATATCACGCATTGAATTTTGCAGAAGATCCAATCACTGCTTTTTCTTACTATTCGTTTCATGTATCTTATTACTGCCCCCCAAAACTTTGGGGTGTGCCATGTGTTGATGCATGACTTGTGGTTAAAGATGGCACAGAAGAAAAGAAGCTGTTTCTCAAAACTTTTGGGCTACAACTCAACCTAATAATATCTTTGAAGCCCTGTCAAAATTCTTCCTAACAAATGAGTTGAAAAAAAAAATATAGGAATGTGCATTGATGTTGCTCCAGCAACAACAGGAGTCATAGTGAGGAATTCCACAGGGCAAAAAAAATCAGAATTATTCACTGCTAAGCATCTAAAACCCCGCCCGGGAACCTGTAAGAATTATTCATATCATTATTAAGGTAGTTGACTCCATGAAAAGCACTAGAGTGTATATCTTACTTTGTGATTATTGGGTGTTCATGACAAAGTTCTTACATTCTATCCTGGAGTTTATTAGTTATCAAAAGGAAAGATATTTGGCTGAAGAATGTAGAGGCCTTATTTTTAGAACATCAAGGAAACTACCAATTACTTAAAACTTCCAAAAGTAATAATTTTCATTGGTACTTGGCATATTTGGCAGATATATTTGGAATTTTGTATATAGAACCTGACGTTTTAAGAGGTAAACACTAATATTAATGTGTGTTAAGTATACTTTAAGCAGTTATAACCAAAATTAAGCTAGAAGGAGAGCAAATCATTAAAAAAAAAAAAGGTCTCTTCTTTTCTGACTTAATTCTTGAAAGTGATTTCAAGGAAAAAATGTAAAATGTCATTTAGTCTGCCTGCAAGATAAATTCAGGTAATATTTTCCTGATATTGTGGCAGAAAATTCCATTTGGAAGTTTAGAAGGAAATTTCTACTCACTAACATGCTGTATTTGCCAAACGATCCCCAAGAGGAGATTTGGGGAATCAAATTTGATCTAGCCGTAACTTCCAGAAAATAATTTGGAAAATTTTTGGATAAAATCCATTCTTATTTTACTCAAAATAAGTAAGCAGGCCTTGCATGCCCTGATCCAATTTTCACTCACCCTATTTGTGAGACGTTTTTCTTTAATTTCTGTATTTCCAGCCATGAAAACAAAGTACAATGATAGTTCTGATGTTAAAAATGGCCTGTGTTGTGTTCTTGCTTCCAAACTCTTGTTTCCAAAGAAAGCTCAATAGCAGGCTCAAGATGCACATAAAATCACACAACTAAGAATAAAAATATAGACCTCAAGCTACAGATTAAATTTTTCTTCTAAAATACAATTGCTTTTATTTATTTTAGTTCTGATGTTTAATTAATTCTACCATTTAAAATGGAATCAAAGGAAACCATGGTTTCAAACAAAGGAAGTAGGTTAAAGTGATTCTCATTTTTTGCTACGTCAGGGGATGCTTTTTCATCAGTGGCGATATAGAGCTGATTGCAATTCCCTGTTTACACTGTGTGTTTTATGCTTATGTGTCTTCTCAGATTATGCTTTCCTTCCCTGAAATTCACTTTTCCTCAAGTTGTTAGCTAAGCTAGTTCCTGCTTGTCCTTCAAATGTCAGATTAAGTAACTCACTTGCCCTAGGAAGCTTGTTTCCAATGGAGAAGCCTTTCCTGTATTCTCCACAACATTGTGCTCAACCTTTTATCCTACCTAGCAGTTTCCACAAACTGTGCCCTCCATGCTTTCCAGGGCCATATGTTATTTGATTTTATACATGCAGCCCCTCACAGAGGGTCTGTTGCATGCTAGTTTCTCAATTATACATTGGTTGCCCAGCATTTATAGATAAATACACCTGGGTATACCTGTCACAGAGAGTAAGGAGAGAGGAGCTAATGGTTGACTAGGTCGTGGTGCTAGTGGGCAGTCAAGAAAAGCTATGTAGAAGGTGTGACACCAAATAGGGTTCTAAAACTGAGTAGGGTGTGCTGCACAGCGGGGTAAGTTGATAAGAGCATGCAGGGAGAGAATCTCAGGCAGGGGAAAAGCATGTATAGAAAGGGAGGGGGGAGTGCCTGAGTAGCTCAGTTAGTTAAGGGTCCAACTTGACTCGTGATTTCAGCTCAGGTCATGTTCTCAGGTCATGATCTCAGGGTCCTGAGATCAAGCCCCACATCGGGCTCTGCGTTTAGTGGGAAGTCTGCTTCTCTCTCTCTCTCCCCCTCTCCTTTTTCCCTCCCCCTGCTCTCTCTCTCAAATAAATAAATAAATAAATAAATAAATAAATAAATCAATCTTAAAAAAAAAAAGAAAGGAAGGGAGGGAGGGAGGGAAGGGTATCAAGAAAAGAGGCAAAAAAATATGAGGTTTAAGGCAATAGGGAGCCGTGGGGACTGTGGTAAACTAGAGGTACATACCTTATTTAAAGGGGGAGCCATTACGAGGCTTTTATAGACTCTTCTCCTGTACGAATTTGGAGCCAATATTATCATCTTTTTTTTTAAGAAGCTAGAAGTTGGATAGGAAATCTCCCAGTTTTTAGATATTGGTAAGTAGTAATTTAAAGTCTTAACATAGGCTAGAAACATAGTCTCAGGGCTGAATTTTTGTCCAACAACTTCCATTTTATGTCCATAACGAGAAGCGTGGAACCTGTGGAGAACAAGCTGTCTTGACAAACCAGGTCAGTGCGCAGGTGGCAATGTGGGAACTGTGTAGAAACATCCATTTGATTTCTGTGGCATTTCCTCGTGAGTAGCACTTTCTGATGAGAGTGTGTCCTCATTGTGAAGTTCTCTATCAGTGTGAGAGTACTGCTGAATTTGTGGAGAACCTCAAGGCATTTCACACTCACGAGTGGAATGGAAATATCTGGGAAAAATCACCGCAGATAGCTTAGTTTCACACTGTAAATAAATCGCCAAGGAAAAATGGAACGGGGGAACAATAAAAGGCGGGAAATTTGGGGGAACACCCACAGTCAGGGCCCTTGAAGAGAAGAAAAGGGATGACCTAGAACAAGGAAAACAAGGGAGTTTGCCATGGAAGCTGAGAGAGGAAGGCCAATGAGGTCATTTATCACAATCATGCTTACAATGCTTAGTATGTTTGTTTTTATTTTTAAGAATGACATGAAAAGTAATTTTAATGACTCTTAAATTATTTCTTCCATATTCATTTGTGTGTAGGTTTAAGAGTTAACATCCCTGACAAATAATACCGTATGAGAAAAAGGATCGGAGGCTAGTTTCACATCTGCTTTCCTTTAACCTTTCTACACAGGAAAAACAGTCCTGATGATTTTGCCCAGTTTCTAAACTTGGAATTGTCTTACACGAAGCTGAAAAGCCCTCACACACAATGACATTAATCTCGCGGTGTCAAAACTCTTGGAAACCTGGCATGGAATTTTCTTCTTAGATTTGAAATTTACCTAAGAAAGATCTACCACAAGCAAACAAATACGGGGAAACGTTCAACCTCATTAGCAATCCAAGATACAGAAATAACAGCCGCAGGAAGATAACCTTAATAGTTCGGAATACTGCTGGTTGCTAGTGCCGGTTGCCTTGTTACTACCTCTACTCTGAAACATTGCTGCAGGTAGGACAATTGGGACAAACCTCATAAATAATTTGGCAATGCATTTCAAGAGCCACGAAATATACTGGCTCTGTATTTTTTGGAATTGAATTTGAAATCTATAAAACAAGAAAAAAACTGCCCCTGTAAGGGTTTTTTGTATCACCTTTATTTACAAGATATTCAGTGTACTTAGAACTGCTATTAATTAGTTTAGTAGATTGTCTGAGGTTTCGTGTCCCTAGAAGCGGAGCCCGCGATGGGGATTGCCGTGCAGTGATTTAGTGCGTGCCTCTGCAGGACACGCCTACAAGGAGGGGAGGGAGCCACACTGGGGCTGAGGAAGAAGCAAGGTGAATCCGTGGTTTCAGCTGAGGTCTAGTCTCAACGAGAACCCACTGGTAGCTATGGAATATGAACAGCGCACAGCACTGGCCCACCTTGAACAAGGCTCTGGTCCTTTGCACACTGCCAGTCACTGGCTGTACATCGTCTCTGGGGAAAGGGCCTTATCTTCCCTGCACTTCCACATGAGGCGGGTCCTGTCAACTCTGGAGAAGAGTTCAGCTCACAGAGCCTGAGGAAGGATGCATTGGCCTGGTAACAGGGGTCTGGACACTGGCAAACACCCCTCTCCTACCCAGGTTGGAGAACATAATTAATGTGGGGAACCCAGCTCAATTTATAAAGTCTAGTATTCCTAGGGCAGATCTCCCGGATTCCAGTCAGGTTTCCTCAGCCTCCGCCTATCCCTTTTTCTTCTCAGAAACTCATGCCCCTTTATCTGAAAATGGATTCTTCTAGTGGATACTGCTAAATTGTTTCTCCCGTAGGTCCCATCCTTGGTCTCCACCCCACCTTCTGCCACCACTCTGGTCATAGACGAATGGCTAAAGAATTTGATGAAGATAAAAAGGAGACATTGGTAGGCAGAAGGCAGAAGTGTGGTTTTTCTTGTTTCAAAGTCGGAGAGTGTGTCTGTTTTACTTGTGAGTGCCAGGCTGGTGTATCACAACAACAGAAGGGTGAGTCAGAAGCTTGTCCAGTCTCCTTGGGGAGCATTGGTCCTATTCTGGTTTTGGCTGTGGAGTGAGTTTCAATCCAAAAAATGTGCTTCTCGACACAACCCTTGGACTGATGCGGGTAGTGGAGAATCAGGCTAGCCTTTCGCATGTGGTCTTCTCAGCTTTAGTTTCTACTCCGAATCTTGTTGTTTGTCTTTGAGGGATTTTTAAAGAGAAATTGGAAGGAACCTCAAAGCTATCAGGTCTGGCCAATCTTCCTCCAAGTTCATTCAGAAGGCTTTTTAAATGGAGGGAAAAAAAAGTATTTGCACATTTGAGAACTTTTTTGAGAGTTCTTTTAAATTGATGTCTTTTTACTAAGGATTTCCTGTTTAAACCAGATACTCTTATTTCTACACACACTTTAGAAATAAATGATAAATATGCAAATTCGAAAGTATTAAATGAAAAGCACTGAGGCCTTTCCACCTGAAGTCTCAAAAATATTCAAGAGACAAAGGGATCTAATTTAGTTATAGGAGTCTGAGATAACAGAGATGTGTAGAAATGCAGGAAAGACCAAAATGGTCAAGTACTTATGTATTTAGTTCAAATCTCTGTTCTACCACCAAACATCTGTGACTTTGGACAAGGTACTTTATCTTTCCAAGCCTCAGTTTCTTTAACTATGTAATGGGGATGATCGTTCTTTCCTTGCTGTGTCAGGATTGTGGTGGTGAGGGTCGGGGATGTCTATCCTATAGGCTCTTGAGTCCAGTTGCCCAGCTTTCAATGTTGGCTTTACCACATACCACTTCTCTATGACCTTAGGCACATTAGCTTTTCTGTGCCTCAGTTTCCTTTCCCGAAAAATAAGCACAGTAAGGGTCTTTATCTTCAAGAGGGTGATTTGAGGATTAAACGAGTTAATATCACTGAAATAAAAATAAATTAATATCACTGAAATATAAATATAATATAAATATAGTTATTTATGTTTTAATATATATTATACATATTTATGTATAACATAACAAAATATTTTATACATATATAAAATAATATATAAATATACACTTATATTTATGTATGAAAATAAATATAATATAAATATAAAATATAAAATAAAAATAAGTTACTATCACTGAAAGAATACTTGGCACATAGCATTAAAATAGCATTGGCGACTCTTTCGTTAGATATTATCATGATTTTTAAATTAAACAATGTATATAAAGAAAACAAGTGTTCCATAAATGTGATAGGAAGGATTTCATCTGAATATATTTTGTAGCAAGAGATATATTCTATACGAACACCACCTAAATTTATCTGATTTGTTATCATCATGGGCAAATGACTCACATCACATGACAAGGTAACAGAGGCCTGATGTGTGAATATTGACAGATCTCTCCAAGTTCTTATCATTAATATGGCATATTTTTCTTCATTTGTTTTTCAAAGAATATAAAATATTCTCTTAGCATGATGGATCATACTGGCAACGCTGAAAACAAAATAGTCACTAAGAAACAGGCTTTAACAAAGTCAGCCCTCCTCCCTGAGAACAGCAAGGAAAGAAAGAAGGAAGGAGAGAGGGAGAGAGAGAAACTATGACAGTGAGCAAAGAGGACATAAAAGTAAAATAAAAACAGTGTCATAAACATATGATCACCGGGCAGCTCAGAAACTGAAGTCTAGACGGTATTCCAACTGATCTTAGAAACTCGTCAGCATGGAATCCGCGCTGCCCAGGGTGAAAGGTATTAGAACATCATCTCATTTCCAGGCAAATGACCATCTAAGTTTTCCTTTTGGTAATTTCAAGACATAAAGTAAGGACTTGAAATACATTTACAAAGATAATGTAGACACATTGAAATTAAGTGTTGAAAGGTGTCTTCAAGGTAATAATAACAATACAGTTGTTTCTGCTCTAATGTGTCATGTGTCTCCTTACAAAACTATGCTGTGCCAAATGGTGTACATTCTGAAGAAACACGGTTGGAGCAGGCCACTTCAAACTAGGCGGCTTTGTAGCCCGAGCAGTATAAAAACAAAAATTGGTTCTTGGAACAATAACCACAAGAGCCTAGTTAGGCAGCTCCCAGGGAGTCTAGAAAATGCTACAGCAAACAAACCGGTGGCAGTGCTGGGAACATTCACATTAGAACAGAGCTGGCTGGGCAGCCGCAGAGCAGGTGGGGGAAGCTGTGGGCCGCTCACAGGGGCTCCCAAGGGTCTGCTACCTTCCCCAAGGGGATAGCCACTCAGGCGGGTCTTCATTTCTCCGGGGAGGGTGCCCTGGAGACCAGCAATGTTTATTTTCCTAAAAATCCCATTTATAGGTTCCTAGTGCTGATTACCTAGTGGTAATCAAGCTGTTTCCTTTGTCCTTTTCTGCTGGAGGTGATGATTCTTCTGCTGCTGTAACAGTGGCCTTTGCCCAGAAAAAGATCATGAACCATGCAGTTTCCTGATCCTGTGAACCTCATTTCCTATTGATCAATTGCATGCGCGTCAATTTGCATTGTAGCTCATCTAACATGGCCAAAGTGGTTGGAAGAAATTTTACACACGTTTGGAAAAATTGCAAAGCCATTTACAAAGAAACATGTTGCTTTTGACAATCTGAAAGAGAGCCTCGGGATAATTTGAATTCAAGTGCTGGGCATCTGTCAGGGAACTGAGAAACGAGCACAGAAGATAGGCTGATGGGGGCAAGCTCACCATAGCAGGCCTTACTACTTCGACAATGTCTCATACATTCCAGCAAATTCTAAATAAATGCCTTCTGTGGATGAACCCACTTCATCCTCACAGTGATATAAGTTTTTACGACCTCACTTTTACAGAGGAGGAAACTGAGGCACAGAAAGGTTAAATGACTTGCGGGGGTCATGCAAGCGCTAAATTTGAAATGTGAGCCTAGGCCTTCTCCCCGCCGGAGGCTGCATAGCCTTTCCAGAGGCTGCCTTTGCTGCTGCTTGGCTATGTTCAGAGCTGAGGCTTCTGCCTGCGGGCTTGCACTGAGCCCTGAATTAGGCAGGCCAGGCTCCCCCAGACACAGGCAGAGACATGAATGAGGAGGGAGGAGCTGTGAAGAAGGTTCTTGTTATCTGAAGCAGGAGGGAAAGGAGAGCTAGCTGGACTAACACAGCGAGCGGGTCTGGCGCACTTAGTGCTGTCACCTGCCACTTCTCGTTCCTTATTGAAGCCAGCCCCGAAAATCCTGTGCTTTTCCAGCTTCCATACCAGCCCTGGCTCCTGAAAAGAAAAGAATGCAGCCTTATTTTTTGTTTAAAAAAAAAAAAAAGATCCTGGAAGAACAATTAGAAGGTTTCTCTAGAACGTAAAGGGATTTTTCTGGAGTCCTTTGGGAATCCTGAAATGTATAATTTCGATTGTCCCGACGTCCTTCTCTCCTGGGAAGGTGGGGCGGAGGAGCATGCAATGAACAAATGAATAGGAATAGAAGTAGGACTGTGGAACAGGGAGACCAGCAGTGCTGAGGGCGATCAGCCCTGGGACTGGAGTTGCAGGGCTTTGGGAGGCCCTGGAAGAACAAGGAGCTTGCAGGTTAGTATCCGGGCCTCTCAGCTCCCCAGACATGGAGAGGAGCCTGAAGGAGCAAAGTGCCCTGGGACACTTTGGACTTAATATCCGTGGGTCTCCGTTTGCCCTTTTTACCCTCAGCCTGTTTCCAGCTGTTTCCAACTTCAAAAGGATTAAAGGATTGTGGCTTGCTTCAGGAGTTGGAGAGTAGGAGGGTATCTATGGTTGATCCCAAGGCTTAGGAGCCAGAGGAGGAAGGAAACCTTGATCCCAAGAAACAGGTGGGTACAGTGGAAATCAAAGCAGTGGGACAAGGCCAGGAATTCTTGGGGAAAAAAGAATTAATTGACCCAAGGCAAAGAAACAGCCTAGGCAACAGCCATCTGGAAGCTAAGCCCCCACAGCGACCCCATTCCCATCCCATCCTGGGAAGCCCCTTCTCTAGGAACCGCTCGCTAGGTACTGGGAGTGAGAGGTCCCTATTTCCATCATCTAGGAAGTGGGGGGAGACTGACGAGTCCCTAGAGCCTTCGCTCAGGGAAAAGAGATTGGAATCCCACCTTAGAACTGGAGGGCATTTTCCAAAAGAAATATTGAGGTAGGGGCGCCTGGGTGGCACAGTGGTTAAGCGTCTGCCTTCGGCTCAGGGCGTGATCCTGGCGTTATGGGATCGAGCCCCCACATCAGGCTCCTCTGCTATGATCCTGCCTCTTCCTCTCCCACTCCCTGCTTGTGTTCCCTTTCTCGCTGGCTGTCTCTATCTCTGTCAAATAAATAAATAAAATCTTAAAAAAAAAAAGAAAGAAATATTGAGGTATATAAATATAAATAATGTAACAAAGTAAAAACATGCAGGTTACCAATTTTAACTCAATATCGCTAAAGGATGAGGTGAAAGAGAAAGAGGATGTAACAGCAAAGACTGGAACTCAGCTATATTGGGGGTGAGTCACTTGGCTGTGACCCAGGGGTCGTGCCCAGAAAGTCTGAGCTTCTGGTGATGAGACCCAGGAATCTGCATTTTATCAAATACTACAAAACTTTAACATTCTTCTATTGATTAATATCAGAGAACTACTGGTTTGGGTTTATTATTTAGAAATTTGGGTGCCTGTGTGATAAGTGAGAACAAGGATCCAATACAGTATATCCAATATAGTATTATAACTAAACAAAACAAAACAAAACAGAAAAACCCTCCTTACAATTGCAATGTCCCTAACACACATCTTCATTACTTTACCGCATGATAATTAGGCATATGTCAATCTTGGACCATGTTACTTTAAAACATTTGAACCTAGCATTTCTGCAATCAGTGGGAGAAAGGCCTGAGCTCCACAGCTGAAGAACACCAGCTCTCACTAGGCACAGGCTCTGGGTGGTTAGGTGGGCTGTTTCCTATAGTTGAGATACCAGAGAAATGAGAAGTCATCACTCATCTCTTCCTTTCCTGGATAGAAGGTGGAGCCAGCCACCATCTTGGCTTTCCCGTGTGAGTGTCCTCTTACAGTCCTAGCTCCCTGATTCCTTCCCAGAGGCTCAGCACACTCATCATTGGACTTCCCAAGGCCCTGGTTCTCCCTCCCCATGGGTTATCTGGAGTGGGAAGGGTGGTGGGACTGCCATCATGGGCAGAACAGGAGTGAAGATACGTTCAGGACTAGCCAATGTTCTGATGCACTGTGGCCAAGAGGACCAAAATGAAATTCCAGCATTGCTTGTGGTAGCTCTGAAAGGCTGAGGTAATGTAGCTTGGAAAGGAAGTAAGGTTCTGGGGACAGACATGACTACACTCAATCCAGCCTGGTTCAGTTTCTTTGTGCTGAGGTAATTGGCAAGGCCTGGGAACTTCCTGGGACAACAGACATAGGGACGGTGTTTCCAGAAAGGTTTGTAGGCTGTCCTCAAGTCTATCAGAATCTTTGCACTTAAGAATAGCCATGCCCCATAAGAGCCTGATGGCAAAGTTTGAAGAAAAAAATAATCAGAGCTCTTGTTTCTTCTCCAGCCAATTGTCAAGTAGCATATGAAACAATGAGGGCATATGTTTAAAAAAGGCACATCTGTTTCTCCATAGGTGACCTTTGTTTTAGAGTGACTAAGTGGATGCAAAGATGTCATTCGAAACAGGTCCTTGCAGGAGTTTATCCTCAGCCTGAAAAACTCGCAGACACATCACATGAGTATGCTTAGCTCCTGTCAAGTGATACTCTATGGCTCTACAGGGGAAAGAAAGGCCTTCAAGCACCCGTGGTTTCTAGCCAAGTACGAGCAATTTGGCAAGTTTACTGGGGCAGACTGCTAGATCATTCTTCTGAAAGTTGTCCTGGAACGGTGAAAGCTTTGACTCCAAAACCCTTATCCAAGAAATCCCCTGAAGTCCCACACCATAGTGAACTCTGCATTTGTCTTTTTGGAGCAGATAAATGATCCTGTCAAGAAGGGACCCCATGGTTTCAAGGAGAAGAGAACAACATTTTTAGTAGAAATTCAGTCATCACTTCACTCCTCTGCAAGAATGAAGGGGGGAAAAGGTGTTAGTGGCAAAGAACCAAATATAATAGCTTCAGCTATGTGAAACTCTTTATACATCTTGGACTTTTTGAAGCTGAGCTGTCTATGCCAAGATACACTTGGGCAATACAACCTGAGAAAACAAAGTTTTAAATAAAGCATTCTGACATCTTTTTCTAATGACACATGCAATTTTGTAATATACCAAGCTTACGTCTTTCCTTCCAGCTTGGGAGAGTGCAACACCATATGTGTCTGGCCCCAAACCAGGAAGAAAGTTGGGCTTGGCCTCACCCCTAGATTCTCTGCGGCAGCTGATCCAAGAGGCCTAGATGCAGAGAATTAATACAATACCCTTTTAAGCTGAGAGGTTTGGGGGACCAGTTGCCATTCTCTTGGTTTCTAAATTAGATATGACTTAGGCTAAAAATGGGCAATGCTGTTGCAAAGTCATTCTGGATCCAAATGAAGGTGGGACGAGTGATCCTTCATGCTTCAGAAGTGACTCAAGAAACCCAAAGTCACCTTTGTGCCCGGTGATCACAGGGAAGATTTCCATTTTAGTGATGAGAGCCAAACTCAAAGTTAATATGATTTTCTACAGTTTAAACATTCTAAATAAATACCTGAATTTCTTTTTTTGGCAAAAAGAAAGCAGAACATTTATTTCAGTTGTAGAAATAACCATATCTTTGGCTTGTAGTAAAGACCGTTGGTCTCCCAAGCTCTGTTTGAAATTCACGAGATGGGAATTTACAGAATTTTCATAAAAGCAGTCGAAATTACAGCGTCTCCATGAACTCCCAGGGTGTCCTTCTATTAACAAAAGATGTTTTGCTTTACTCACACCTGCTCAGTTCTCCGTGGGAGCTCAAGCGATACACATTCCAATCGAGCAGCATCAATAAAATCGAATAAAAATTAAGTTCCAAGGAATGGAATGGAGATAGGCAATATTACCACACAAAGTGCATTTGAAAAGGAGCTGAGCTATTGGAACTGGCTTTCTAAGTAGAAAATCGTTACAGAAAAATAGATTTTTCAACCATAAATCCTACAACTTTGACTGCGTTAAATTCTCTGACAACTGTTACACACCTTCCCCCGTTTCTGTGTGTGCATATATCTATATCTATATCTATATCTATATCTATATCTATATCTATATATGGGGGTGGGGGCAGGGAAGGACTCAAGGGTGGGGAAGGCTTGGAAGAGGTCGGAGAAAAGAATAAAAGAGCTAACAAAATGGGAATTTTGTATTTGTCTCTGCATGTGACTGGACAGAATTGGGGAGCTTGAAAACTCGTGAACAACGTCTGCCTAAATTAGCGTGTTTATGCTGATTAGATTAAGGTCTTAAGAAAGGCAGACTCATATTTTCTTTACTCTAAGTCCATAAGATCCCACTTCTTTGAAGAGACCTTCTGTCTCCTGGGAAATAAGATTGGAACTTAATTCCCTCTAATTGCCAACACACTCGTATTTATACACAGTATCAGTATTCCTAAGGTGGTGGTGTAGTGGTGTTCTGAGAGTCACAAAGCATCGAAAGAGCCCTCCCTGTGCAGAGTATGACAGTAATAGTCACCCTCCCCCAACACACAGATCCCCAGGGACCACTTGAATTATAAGTAAAGGGCACGGTCCTTTGCCTTTAAAGAGATTACTCCTTCTGGGGAGAAGGAAAATGACGAGTACATGAGTGACAGGAAAATTTTATTTGAGGGAGGGAAGTTCTTTGGTATTTACAAATTTTTGGCTGCTTTTGAAGGAAGGAGGATCCTTAAAGGGGACCCTTTGCAGAGTGTAGTGGTGGGTGTGGGGACAGCAGGGCAGGACAGGGCCTGCAGCTTGCCCGGGGAAAGGAAATGTTGGATGGTGGGGAGAGGGAGAAGGTTCTGGAAGCAGGAAATGCTGGCTCGGATCTGTGAAGGGGAAGGAAGGAGAGCAAGCTGAGGCCACCTGCGGCTGAAGAGAAGCTCTGGGAGCGGAACAAAGACGTGCAATGGGAGCTTCACTGATTTCTCATTCAAGTTGTTCACTTGTTCAAGCATCTTTCCTGAGCACCTGTTGTGTGCCAGGCTCTGTGCTAGATAGTGGACATAAGGCAGACACCAACCCCCCAGAAACTTCAGTGAAGTGTCTCACTTTTCACTGAGGCCTTGTGGAATGAATTTTCTCCTGGAGAGGGTAGGGAAGTGCTTTGAGACATCGCCAAGACTGGCACAGGGTAAGAACGTGGGAAGCTGCCAGGGAGGACGGCCACACCTGCCTTACTCATACTTGTAGTGGGGGATGGGGGTGGGGAAGGGTGTCTACAAATGAAAAAGCCAATGTGTTGGCTCTTGTCATAACTGACTTGGTAACCAAGAATTGTAAGTATCTAAGTGTAGGGGGAACATACACAGCTGCTTAGGAACATGGAGGGAAGGGAATAGTTTGCTTTGGATTGGGTAAGTCACTTCTCAATGTGTTAAGGTGGTTTTATTTAGTTAGCTCATTCTTTCACCTTGGCCTGGGACAGTCTTTGGAGGTTAAGTCTCCAGAACAGCTGTTCCCAAAAACCTGGTGTGTTGGGATGAGTTGTGAGGTCTGCAGTGATTTCCTACTAACAAGGAAGTATACAGATGAAGCCACGACAATTTTTTAAGTGACTATTATGAAAAGTTGGATCCTTGAAAACAGCCCCACCCCATCAAAATTCTCAATCTTCTCCATCTCTGTGACACATGTGACAGTTCATTTGTGTTTGCATGCATGGCCCGATGGGTATTCCCAGCTTGGTAGCTGTGACTCCACTCCTTTCTGTCCCATTCAAGAAGGAAATGCAAGGGAAGGAGAGAGGGATTGTTATAGGCATTATTATTTCTTAAGGCTAATTCTGGGCTCAACGGAAAGAGTGCTGTGGTTGATCGATATTGTTCACCTTGAACCCGGGCAAAGGGTATGGTAGGGCATTGCCAGGGGTCTACCACTTCTGAGTGAAAACATTTCTATGAATCCCATGGTGGTGTAGCTCTTTCGTTTGCTTTATGTTGCGGTCACCTATGCTGTCAGGTTGTATCTTACATAGCCTTTTTTTTTTTTGAGATTTTATGTATTTATTTGAGAGACAGCACATGAGCAGGGGGGAGGGGAAGTGGGAGAGGAGAAGTAGACTCCCCACTGAGCAGGGAGCCAATCCCAGGACCCTGAGATCATGACCCTGAGCCAAAGATGCTTAACTGACTGAGCCACCCAGGTGCCCCTCATCTTACATAGTCTTGATTCCCTCACATCACCCAGCTCAGTCAGGTCTTACACTAAAGGAAGGGCTCAGTCGGCAGTGTTAGAATTCAGTTGACCTTACGCACCCTTTAGCCGAGTGTCCCTAATCTGTGTGCGCTCTTCACAGTTACGAAACAATTTTACAAAGATGACACCCACGGCAACCTGCGCCCATATAACCCTCAACAAGCACACCAAAGATCTTCGCATCAATTATACTGATAAAATGAAATAAATTTTGATCTATAGTAAAGAAGTATTCAACCAGAAGCTTCAGGGAGGGGCGCCTGGGTGGCACAGCGGTTAAGCGTCTGCCTTCGGCTCAGGGCGTGATCCCCGCGTTATGGGATCGAGCCCCCACATCAGGCTCCTCTGCTATGAGCCTGCTTCTTCCTCTCCCACTCCCCCTGCTTGTGTTCCCTCTCTTGCTGGCTGTCTCTATCTCTGTCGAATAAATAAATAAAAAATCTTTAAAAAAAAAAAAAAAAGAAACTTCAGGGAACATAATATTATCGACCCTTTCTCAGAACCAGTGCTTTTGAGAACCCGTCAAGCCTTCATGTCTGCTTTCCTCACTTGGTAAACACGGTCCAAAGGACAAAGGGAGGACAAAATAGTCCTCATGCTGAAGAACATTTGGATGGATGGGGGAGCTGGGCCAAATTATATGAACTCAAGGCAGCCACTAGAAGTTGCTCTAAAAATAAAGAAGTAAACAAACAAACAAACAGCCTGGGTCTCAGAGTATTTTGTTGATAGTGAGCTCTTTGTGAAAAGACCAGGTAAAGAAAAAAAATTCCAGTAATTGAAGGTTCTGGTATACCAGGGACAGATAATTCTAGGTTTTTCTATGTCCAGCTGCCCAAACATGGATAGAGGTTAGGACCCTGAACTATCAAAGATTTGACATAATGTCCACTCTTTCTTGGCTTGCAGGTACCCAGCCCTGGTTAATTGATTTAAAAAGCTCGCTTCCTTATATTTCTGGTTCCTTAATGCTTCATCCGTTTAGCATTTGAAAACAGTCAGTAACCACCTTGAGCAAGGCAGCCCCACCTGTCCAATAAACTCACACCCACCTTATAGAGTCACATAAAGCGAGCAAATCAATAAAAATAATGACTCTTGCAAGATGTTTGAATGAAATGGTTCTTTTGAGGGGTAACATAATGTAAGAGTCAAAAACATGAAATTCGGAGCTAGATGACCTAGGTTCAAATTCTAACTCCAACATTTACAAGCCGTGACCTTGGGCAATCACTTAATCTCCCAGCTTCACTTTTCTCATCTGTAAAAGCAGACATGTTCAGAAAATACTGCAAATGCTGGAATGTGGACAAGGTGCCTGGAAAGCCATTGTACAAGGCCTGGCTAGGACACCACATCACCTGATATAAAGTCATTAAAATCATCTTTATGTGGCCCTTTCCTGATCGATCAATTATAATTATTTTTCTCAGTATTGGGTTGACGACGGTACATGCAAAGCTCTACTACGTATCACTGTTCTCTAATTATTATATGAGGGAGGTCTGGTTCGCACCATGTGCATGCCTGGAGAAAATCAATTCGCGTGCACACATGGCCTTTCTACCTACGTGATCCATATTTTGGTTCTCAGTGATGACCAAATTCTAAAGTCTTTTTGTCGGCCAGTTCTTTAAACTGGCTCAACACTCATTTCATACAGGATGAGAGGAGATGTGGGTCTGGGGTCTGTAGGAACAGAGTGACCGTGGAAGGCAGGGCGCTCCGGCATGGGAGCTAGTACCAGGGGCAGAGTGGAGCCTGGCTCAGAGCAGCCATGAAGCCATGTGAGAGAGGGACAAGTGAAAAATGGAGTGAAGGAAGGAAGCCAGAGGTCAGCCTGCTGGAAACCGTATCAGACCACAGGTCAAAGGAGCAGGAAACAGGCCTCCGGCCACGACCTGGGACAATAAGGACCAGCTGCGGAAGGGAAGTGGCCAGCAAGATGGACCGAGGTGAGCATTTCAGGATGTAGCCCGGGAGCCCACGCACAGAGGATGCTGGGTGCCTTTGGGATGGGTGCCAGCCGTGTGGTGCGGGAATGGGTCTTCTCGCTTAGAGGTTTGCACACGACTTGAAGGTGATCTGAGGTGCAGTATTCATACCCTTGAATCATCGGAATAAGTAGTTTCTTCAGAAACTTCACACAGACCTTTTGAAGGTTGAGAGTGAAGTGAGCAGGCCTAGAGGTGAAAGTCCGACACCCTCCCTTAGCCAGGCCTCCATACCTCAACCGGTGATGCTTCTGGGGACAAAAGTCCTTTAAAACGAAATTGTGCTCTGGGGCGCCTGGGTGGCTTAGTTAAGCCTCTGACTCTTGGTTTCGGCTCAGGTCGTGGTCTCAGGGTCATGAGATAGAGCCCCGAGTTGGGCTCTGCGCTCAGCGTGGAGTCTGCTTAGAGTTTCTCTCTCCCTCTCCCTCTCCCCTCCCTCCCTTCTCTCTCTCTAAAATAAATAAATAACTATTAAAAAACAAATAGAATGACATTTTGCTCGTCAGATACGTGAGCAACCCTGGAGGGCACCGCAGAGCTGAATGACCGAAGTTTCTTTCCCGTCACAGGATGCGGTCGTCCAAAGCTGAAGTTGTGCAGGCCAACTTCGTGCTGAGCCAGGGTCTTTGTTCCTGTCCTTTCCCCTGTCCCCTTCTTGTGGTCAGCACCATCCTGCCTTCCAAACCACTCACCTTGGGAGCGGCAGCAGCAACGGCCGTGCCCCCGCGTGGGGCTGTAGCACGTGTGAACGCCGTCACATGTAATAGATGACCTAAACCTGGCAACCAACCCAAAGGGTATTGTTATCATCCCCATTTTATGGATGAGGAAACTGAGACGCATAAAGATCACGCAACTTGCACAAGCTCATGTAACAGGCAACTGGCAGCCCTGGGAATTATATCCACGTCTGGTAGACACCAAAGCCCAGGCTTTTTACCACTCCGCAAGGTTCCAGTAAGAATGGGTTACAGCCACTGATAGATTAATTACACCCAGCGAGCCTAAGTTTTAGGCAAGATGCTACTATGAGGATTAACATTTTAAGATGTTTTATATCCAGTTGTGGAACAAAAGTTTGTGTCCCAAACTAGAAGGATGGGGGGCAGCAGGAAGGAGGGGCTGGCTGATGGAATGGCTGAAGCCGCAGAAAGCCCGTGGATTGATTATCTTTTGAGTATGACTGGAGTAGGTGATCTGCAAAGGTCGGTAGGCTCTGACCCACTTCTTCCAGAGATCCGGGAGGGGGACGCGCTCAGGGCTGCCCGGGCCCCCTGCCAAACCTATTTTCAGAACTTGCACATACTTGGCCCGCTTTCTTATCAACTTACCCTGTGGCCTGGAACCCCATGAGACCTAAGACAGATGCGTGCTTGGATGCCTTTCCTCGCGCTGTCCATCCTCTGTCCTCCCTCTGAACCTTTCCCCTTCCTCCGGCCTCTTCCTCATCTGGCCCATGTGACCCTGCTGCTAACAATAACAGCGACGCTCCCATTACATTTACTGTCCAAACACTCAGCACATCTCAACTCCTTCAATTCTATTTTCCTAAGCATTGTAGCATTTTTTCCTTAATAATCCTCTCTGCCGTCATCCCAAAGTGCATTCTTAGATTCCTTACGTCATTTCTTACTTCTGATAACAGTGTTTTTGACAACAAAGCATGTCACTAGAATGAGTCCTTTGTCAACAGAGGAACAGTGTGGCCCTGTCTCCGAAATTCTTCTGTCACCCCTGTTTTGCCCCTCCACTCACCTCCCAAGCACCCATGTTTTTGCATCGGCCACATTTTCCAGGCCTTTCCAGATGCTTGCCTGTGAATTAATTTCTGTTTTCTTCCACTACCTGTTTTTCCTCTCAGCCACATATTTGCAGAATTGTGACTGTCCCTCAAAATTGGCTCCAAATGTTGCTGCTTCTATTTATTTATCTTTAAGGGGTAAGGTCACCAGCCATGAAACCTGATGCTGGCCACAAACATGGTCTCCTCTCAGAAACATGGACTCCTCTCAGAAACATGGGCTCCTCTCACAAATGTGGGCTCCTCTCAGAAACATGGTCTCCTCTCACAAACATGGGCTCCTCTCAGAAACATGGGCTCCTCTCAGAAACATGGTCTCCTCTCACAAACGTGGGCTCCTCTCAGAAACATGGGCTCCTCTCTCAAACGTGGGCTTCTCTCAGAAACATGGGCTCCTCTCAGAAACATGGTCTCCTCTCACAAACGTGGGCTTCTCTCAGAAACATGGGCTCCTCTCACAAACATGGGTTCCTCTCAGAAACATGGTCTCCTCTCACAAACATGGGTTCCTCTCCCTGCTCTCTGGCTCTGCTGTTGACTAACATGTAAATTGGGAACGACCACACCCTGTCACACGTCTCACACTGAGGGAGCTCTATGGGCCATGTTGAGGCTGCTCCCCATCTTCTCCACTTCCCTTTCACACCTTCGAGAGAAAAGCAAAACACCTGACAGACTTCCATGGACCTTGCATGGAACAAAGAAAATATCTTGACAGAACACCCTAAGTCACTGAGAAACATGTGCCGTCATTTTCCTGGTTTTGATAAGTAGGAGGTATGCTGAAATGAGGGGTCATAAATTTGGGAGCTGAGAGGAGATGACTTAGATTTAATAGAACAAACTGCTACATGAAATCAGTCTTATTAAAGTTAATTAAAGGAAGTGGAAATGGTCATCTATTATCAGAATCTCACTCTCCCAGGAAGAGCTTGTGAATACGAATTTACAAATGTATGTACAAATCTGTGTAGATACACGGCAATGTGTGTTTAGCTCTGTAGATATGTCCGTGTTTATAAATAACATCTTCTGATTCAAAATGATGAGCCCCAAAAGGATTTTTTTGGCTTATAAATTTGTTCATACACAGAACATTATAAATGTAGGGAATCGAGTGATACATCGTTGTGTGGTTAATGTATACTCTTGCTGTAAAGACTCATAATGCTTTGGAAACGGTAAGGTAGCTTTCGCGTATAGTCTGTCAAGAGTTTTGTATTTACCTCAAGCTCTTTATATTTTATTTTTGGGCTCACCAATTGAATGGATCCCAGCTTACACTGCTTACTCCCATGGCTCTGGGAAAGCTGGGGGTGAGGCTCGGGTAGGACTCCTCCTCCGAATAGGTTCTGCTCTCATGGAAGGCTGAGCTCCTGGGCTGTAGGAGCTCAAAGAACAATTAAGAGAAGAATAAAAGAAGCTTTTCAACTGAGTTGTCTAAACCAGAATGATGGCTTTACCAAAAAGTTTGCAGATCGAATCACGATACACTAGCCTAGAATGTTAGCAAGAGCGTTAACGTGGATCACAATTGCTATAAGCTACATAGAGAAAGTGTCTGTTTATTGGTTTAGACAATCAGGATGTGACGCTGGAGGAGCAAAGGCGATGTCTTGAGCAGCACGGGGGCGGGGGAGGGGGACCGCACTGTCCGTGGATGTGGTTGGTTTAGCCACAGAACTGCGAGCTGTATTAGGCATCACGGAGGTGGCAGCACATGCCGAAACAGCTGGTTTGAAAACCATTTTGTCACTGTGTTCTAAGCATCGTGCCGCTTTCATCTGTCCTGGGACACAATGAGTATTCGTCTTTTGAGAGTTTATCCTAAGAGAATGGAAAACCAAACGCACACTTTCCATTGCATCTTGACTTTCCTAAGCAAAATCTTGGCCATAAACTGGAATGTTTAACAATAAGAACATGGTTAAGTAAATGAGGCACAACCGCTCTGTGACATATGGTACAGCCATTTACAACATAGGCTGTGTAGTGACGCCCAAAACAAAGCTTAAAAGGTATGGGTTGGTTACTAAGCTATTGTCCTCCGTCTTGGAACCCACCTTGCTCTGTGGTGCCGGAGCTAGATGGAAGTTTGCAAACTACGTTTCTGCTTTGCCTGCTGGCTCCCTATTAGATCCCACCAACAGGGGGCACTGGAGGGGACTTGAAGGTGGGAGTGGGGAGAAAGGAAGGAGGAAAACAGCAAGACTCTTCCCTGATGCCTCCTGTCTGTCTCCTCAGTTATCCTGCCATGGTCCTTGGAGGTTCATTTCACCAGTTCCAACTGTTTACCCCAGTCCATCACCCCTCTTCTCGGAACTATCAGCCCAGCCCTCGTGGGGTCCCCTCCC
Source organism: Ailuropoda melanoleuca (assembly GCF_002007445.2). NCBI lineage: Eukaryota > Metazoa > Chordata > Mammalia > Carnivora > Ursidae > Ailuropoda > Ailuropoda melanoleuca. The sequence goes on from NC_048232.1 coordinate 27,413,857, forward strand.
AGAGGTCTGGGTCCCAGGTCTGCAGCCCGTCCCCCAAGCTTCTAGGTTCTGATTACCCTGACCCCTTCCCTTTGTTCCTCCAGCCTTAGGGGTAGTAGTTGCTTCCTGCACTTCCCGTGTCTGTTTTATTTCAGAGTCTCCTTTCTGAGTCTTCAGTGCTCCACTCCAATACCTGTTGAACTGATTTCTTATCTTAAATTCTCTCTGTTAAATCATTAGTGTTGTTTCTACTCTCCTAACTGGCTAGAAAAAAATCAGGGAATATAACTGTATGTATACTGAATGCAACCATATGAAATTATGTAAAAACAAACGTATAGGGAAAAGTATTGGAAGGAAATTTACCTAAATCCTCATGGTGGTTGTGTTAGAGAGTGAGTCTTAGGAGTGATTTTTTTTATTCTCCCTTCATCCCTATTTTCTAGATTTCTTGGTAATGTGGTTACACTACTTTCATGGTAAAAACATACATTTATATATAAAAAAGAGAGAATTTGATTCTCAGTAAAAGAGTATGTAGCCTGGAGAGAACTTGGTCTGTAAAACCAGATGAATTATAATCTGAGTAATGAAAAGTGATTAAAAATGTGACCCCAATTCCACTGGGGGCGGGTCTGTTTTTAAAAAGAGAAGCAGTACAGAAAGACTGGAGTGAAGCCAGTGATGTCACAGCTCTCTCAGAAGGGAAAATGGTATATATAATTTCTAAATAATAAAATGAGAAGGTTGATGTGACTCTCCCGCAAATTCTATAGCAGCTTAATACACAGATGATTCAAGAATACTGGGAAGAAGCCTGGATTTACAGAGCCCAGATTATGCCAAATTCACTTCATTACTTTTTTGTTGATCTTATATTCATTTATTTATTTATTCATTCATTCATACAGCAAACGTTTATTACATACTTATTACATTCTAGGAACTGTCTTGGTAATGAAGATAGAAAGATGAACTTCTAATAAGAGAGACGGGTATGTGACATTTAGATGCTGTCAACATATATCCTAGGAAACAAATCAGCCTAATTTAAGCTTTTAATTTTGCCCAGTAATATGCAAAACAGACATCTGTACTCCATACCTGAGCCTCACACAGCACTGTCCCCGTCCCCAACTTCTGTGGGGGGAGTTCGAGTACAGGGACCAGGGATGACTAAGGAGAGGGTTTGGGATACGGCAGGGATTGGCATGGGTGGGATGAGGGAAGGTTCAGGGGTGGGGCGGGGTTAGGCGCCATCTGGCAGCCAAAACACAGAAATCCAGGAGCCATATGTTTTTCACACTTGCTCATCACAGCAGGGGCCATCAATCATTCTAAATAAGATGTCTGCTCGTTCTCTTGGTTTCACATGAATCTTGAATGGTCCACATATCAGATTCTCTTAATTCTCCCTTAAAGTTGAAGTAGTCGAATGCATTTACTCTAGTAATAAACAGAGTTAGCTGTTTAGTAACGGGACTCATTCTATTTTCAGTAGGGACATTCTTGCTTTTTTGGTTTTCTTTCTGATTTGGTTGTCCTTAGTGATTTAGTATGCATAGGACATCAGAGTGGGGGGTTATTTTGTCCATAATGTGATCCTCTATTCTCAGCTCTAGACTAAAAAAATTGCCGGCTTTTTTTTTTTTTTTTTGGGCACTCTGTTGTATATACACATCTTAGGTAATATTCTAAAACTCCCTTATAGGGGCACCTGGGTGGCTCAGGCAGTTAAGCATCGGACACTTAATTTCAGCTCAGGTCATGATCTCAGTGTCGTGAGATCTAGCCCCATGTCAGGCTCTGCACTGAGCATGGAACCTACTTAAGATTCTCTCTTCCTCTTTCCCCTTCCCTTACGCCTAAAAAAAAAAAATTCTAAAATTCCATTATAATGATGGTTATATATATATAGAGAGAGGACAAGACTAAAGACTTTTAGAGCCTAATCCACCCGTAGACTTTCACCCATCTTTATCATTTTTCTCCTCCAATGATGAAGAGTTCATTCCCAAACAAATTATAAGCTACTTGGAAATGAATGAAGTGGGTGGTGAAAGAGTCCCACAATTAGCAGTGGAGGGTGTAGGAGAGGGAATAAGGGAGACGGTTTGGTTGAGCATGACACTTGACAATAAATAGTGATTTCCCTTTTTTGAAATAACTAAATTAATAGTCTACATCAAAATACTCTTCTCCAAGGCAGGCAAGATTCTCAAGCGAATCTTGGTGATAAAAGGTGGTAAAGACTCTCATGGAAGATCAAGAAGATGGCGAGCATCAAGGCAGAATGGGAAAGGAGTGTGGGGTGGATGTAAGGCTGAAGATTGGAGCTAAATCATGCCTCCATGTTGTCATGCTTAGCATTAAGGAACAAAACAACAAGCAATTTATTTATACCCCACCACATTCATATATATATATATATATATATATATATATATATATATATATATATAGTACCCAATTAAAATGTATGCAATACAAGGAGAGAAAGTAAAAATGAGTAAGTGGTGAACATGGGGCAAGAGATTTAGGGTAGGAAAAATAAGATTAACCCATGAGTAAGGTTGATCCAAAATCAATATTTGTTAAAATAACATACATAAATATTTATAGGATTTCCTATGCAATTGCTGAAAATGGGCTATAAGTTCAGTTCCAAGTTTCAGATACACATTCGAAAAAAGAGAACTCTGATCACATTGTCAATTACTTAATCACTTAATTAATTTGCTTAATTATTTAATTAGTTAAATATACAAACCAATTGCCCAAGTAAAGCACAACTCTTCCTGGTATTGATACTGGGGGAATTTTTTCCCCCGTGGGTCTTCATAAAGAAGGCACTGAGTAATGCAGTGATAACTCCCCCAACTGCCTTTGAAAGTAAAAAAGGCAATGAGTTTTGTGAAGATGTTTCTTGTATCAGCTGTCAAGAGGACTGAAGACAAAATACTATCACCCGATTCAGTACAAGAAAGTCAATGGGAATAAAAATTATGAGGTATGAGTGTATAAGTTATTCTGAGGAAAATTTTTGAGCAGTATTCTAATTTCTTTTGAGTTGTGGACTACTTGTGAAAACTTTCCATTCGTTCATTTTTTAAAACACATCTATGCAAAGACTGTGCATTGTTCCAGGCTATGCCAACCCTGGGAAGTGGCTGCTTGGATCTTCTGCTGTGAGGGGGCCTCCTTCTGGGTCCACTGCCATGTTCACACCCAGGCCACCATCCCTGGAGCTGCACCCATCCTGGTCAGTGAGAGAGCAGAGCAGAGACGCAGGTGCCAACCCATTCCTGCAAGAGGCAAGGGTCCTCGAATGGACTTCCAGGGACCTGGCCCAAACTTCCTCAGAGCTGTACCGTGGCCTGAGAGTCTTCTACCCTGATCTTTCTTCCTTTCCTTTCTCCTTGTTTAGGCATCAGACCCGCATTGGGCTCTAAAGATTCTCCCTGCCTCCTCCCTCCGTTCTCTGCTCCAATAAATCTCAGTACCTGCTTTCCAAAGCAGGTAACCCACAAGCACTGACCGTTCAAGGTCCTGTGGCAGCCAGGGATCCTGCTTGCCTGGAGTTTATGTTCTAGTGGTAAAGGGCAGATTATACACAAGATGACCAACCCTGAAACGGTTCTCAGACAGCAGTTAGTGCTCTGAGCAAAACAAGACAGAGCGAGGTGCTGAAGAATGAGGGGCAGTCTGTTGCAGATCAAGTAGTCAGCATGCCCTCATTCATTAAGCATGTAGCTAAATGTCAGGGGCCCGTGCGAGGGAGCCATGGGGGACTAGGGGTCTGGGTGTTCAAGGACTGAGGGGGTGTGCGTGGTTCGTGAAGAGAGGGAGCAGAGCAGTGGGAAGGGGTCACATCAGCGCTGTAGGCAGGGGCGAGGTGTGGGGTCCTGGGGAGGAGTTCAGATTTTGTGCTAAGTGTGGTAGGGCAATAAAAGGAATGGATCTAATATTAGGGACCTTACACACCTCCTAAAACTTCTCCATAAGATATAGAACTAAATTTCAAGTAGAAATGCATACATGGTAGGCAATTTTCCGTAAATATGATCTTTCCTTCTAACAAATAAGTTAGTTTTGAAAACATGCTGTATACTTACTGTAAATAAAGGTGATAAGCATACAGAAAAATACGAAGAAGAAAGTGAAACCATCTTACATGGCACTACTTCGAGGAGACTATTGATAATATTTGGATAAACATCCCTCATGTTTATATATAACATTTATTATGTTAATTGCATGTTCATACAAATAGATATACACACATACTCATATATATACTACATACATTTATTTACTATGCATATTGTCACTCCTCATACATATTTTGGACATATAAAATATTTCATTGCTTCTAAAATGCCTTTTTTAAAAAGATTTGATTGATTGGTTGGTTGGTTGATTGATTTAGAGAGTGCGTGTGCACACCCTGGGGGAGGGGCAGAGAGAGAGGAGGAAAGAGAGCCTCCAGCATTCTCTGAGCTGAGCACTGAGCCTGATGCGGGGCTTGATCCTGGGCTTGATCCCATGACCCTGAGATCATGACCTGAGTTGAAATCAAGAGTCAGATGCTTAATTAACCGACCGAACCACCCAGGCATCCCTAAAACACCTTTTTAAAAAGACATTTTGCACTCCTGGAGTGGGGCTGTGACCGAACACACTGGGTGCCTGGTCACGCAGCAGCCTTGCAGGCACGTTCACAAAAACATCAAAACATACAGAATGGGTGCTCATGGCTTAGGAGAAAACCCCTGAGCAAGAGGTGGGTTTCCTTTTATCCCTCAGGAACAACATTATTGAAGGAGGAGTGTGGGAGGTTTGTTGGAAGTAAATCTGAAGTGGTTTATCGATATTCCCGAAACAGGAGTCCAAAACTGGCCAATGCTACATAACTGCAAAGCCTGCTGAGGAGCCCACGGCTTTCCCTCTTTCAGGCATTCTTAAGAAAGGCAGAATCCAGACACTCTTAACGGCGTCGAGAAATACATGGACATTGACAGCTCTGAGTTAAGAAGCATTCAGAAGAGCTGGACACTAAATATGAAGAAGTTACAGAAACATATTAATGTTTTTAAGATTTTATTTATTTATTTGAGAGAGAGAGAGTGCATGGGCAGGAGGTTGCAAAGGCAGAGGGAGAAGCAGACTCCCCACTGAGCAGGGAGGCTGAGGTGGGGCTTGATTCCAGAATTCTGGGATCGTGACCTGAGCCAAAGGCAGAAGCTTAACCGACTGAGCCACCCAGGGGCCTCCAGACACATAATAATTTATTATGCTTATATTTTTCTTTCATGAATGCATAAGAGTAATATATAAAAATATGCCTAGGTCAAAAAGAGCTAATAAGTATAAAATAAAAATTCTAGGTAACAGGAAAGCACTGTGTCTTTTAATTGACAGCATTTATTTTTTTCTTAGTATCATAAAATAACGATGCATCTGAAAAATGATGGTATCTCAGATTTGATTAAATACAATAGACTCTCCTTCTTCCATTTTAAGGTTGCTTTCATATTCCGCTGTGTGTTATATTCCATAATTTATGGGACCAGCCCTCTATTAATGGACATTTGGGTCACTCCAATTTTTCACTATGATAAACAATGCTGCAGCAAATATTCCTGTGCATACATCTTTCACACTTGTGTGATTTTCTCTTTAGGGCAATAAACCAAAATTTTGAGAAGTGTCAAGTTGCAGGGAAATTGAAATGATGCCCCTTGACTGGTTGTGTGTAGAGAGCCAGCACTCCAGGAGGCCAGGGCAGGGCAGACCGGAAACGTGAACGGTCAGCGAGCTGTGGCTGGGGAAGGTTCTCTCTTGTGAAAACCGAGGTGCTCGCTCGATGAGGGCTTGCCCTGCCTGGAAGCCAGCCCACTTCTTTTTGGAGTAGACTAAAGGGGGACATTGTGGGCTAGGCAAGGTTGCCTGACCATTCATTCACTCGTTCGTCTATGCCACATGCTATTTCGTGCCCACTATTGTGCCAGATGTTAAATGACAAGATAGCAATGGTCTTGCCCTGTGGGAGATGACTATACCCTGTAAGCCATGCTAAGAACTTTGAACTTGAGCCCCCCCATGTCTTTTGTTCTCTCTTTTAATCCCCAAAGCCTTAAAAGACTTGAAGCAGAGAAATGTCACAATTGGATTGATTTAGTTTCTCTGAATCAAAATGCTTGACATTTGATAAAGTTGAACAGGTGGCAGGAACGGGAGCCCACCATTGGGACCCATCTGTCTGGAGGCAGGGAATCTTCCTGGAGCGTTTGAGCCAACTGTATTATATGGGGAAATGTTGCTGAGACCTTTAGAAAACAGAGGTGGGAGGTGAGGAGTTCCTTCTTTTTCACAATCCATCAAGTTTGAGTGCAGCTGATCTGGATTTGTAAAGTGAGAAAGAGAAGCCTTCCAGATGGCCAGAAGGACTACCCCTTCTATTTATTCCATAACATCCCTTATGATTTATTCCTTAGTTAACTTGGCCCTACCACCTCTTACCCCAGCCTTTGTATATGCTGTTCTTTCCTGGACAACTCTTCTTCCACTTGGTGTGGCTAGCTCCGGCGGATCTTGAAGTCACAGGTGCAATGCCATTTAATCCAAGAAACCACCTCGTAGGCTAGGCCAGGTGCTGGAGCTATGTCCTCCCACGTCACAGTACGTCCTCTATCACTGTTTACTTAGCACACTTTAGAAAACTCACCTCGAGGGCTGCCACCGCTATGGCTGGATGGGTCATGCCTAACAGTGGGGCACCATCTATACTGTGTTCTAGGTGAAAAATGTCCCCTGAAGTTGGCCAGTGCCTACCCTGCGTGGCTGTCACGTCTACCCTGACTGCTTATTTTTACTGTATGTCTTCCCCATTAGATGTCAACTCCAGAAGGTCTTGGACCATGTCTTCTTCCTTATGATTTTATTCTTGACACCTGACACTATTGCTGGTGACTATTAGTATTTAACGTTTTTTCTTTTTCTTCTTTTTTTTTAAGATTTATTTATTTGAGAATAGAGAGAGAGCATGGGGGAGGGGCAGAGGGAGAGAAAGTCTCAAGCAGACTCTGCTGAGTGCGGAGACCAATGCGGGACTCGATCTCATGACCCTGAGATCACGACCTGAGCCAAAACGTGAGTCAGTCGCTTAAATGACTGTGCCACTCAGGCACCCCAGTACTGAACGTTTTCTCATTAAAATAACAAATCTATCCTTGTTAATGCAGGTAACCTTCCCACTTGGATCTATCAAACCTAAATTTTCCCAAGGCAATGCATTTGGAATTAGTTTTAAATTGGTAAGATCCTCACCGGTATCTTTCCATTTTTGTTTTAGATGCTGCTGCATTATCACGACCAGAGTGTGTCCTTCTCCATTTCCTAATGACCTTTATCAAACTGCTTACTGGAAGGGCGAGCCTCACAATCCCAAGAACGTGAGCTAAGACCCATGTTAAGGACTCGGCAATCCACTGACAGGGGATGAAAGGAGAAACTTCTCCCTGGAGGTAGCCAACGGCCAGTCCAATAGAGAAAGGTCCACCCAGCAACATAGGTTTCCATCTCAGCGGCCCCCTGGCCTCCCCACCTACAAGGGAGTCTAGCGAATGAAACCTTTTCACCAGGTGCATGGCTGGTAATAAGGTAATAAGAATGGATAGGGAACAGGCAAGCAGCCGTCATGACAAAACTCTAAAAGAAGTTTCTGTCAAATGCTGAAATTAAGGAAAATGAGCATTTTGTGTTCACCCAGCTCAAAATACCTACGTACAAAATGAAGGTTGTTTTGGTAGGGGGGGGGTCTACTGTGCTAGCTGCTAGGGTTGAATAAAAGCAAATCATGTCCTACATCTATTTTCCTAGAGGCTCTGTATATACATAATTTCGGAGAAAATTTCCATTTTGGTGAACACAACTATCTCAGACACAGTGACCCCAAAGGAGGAACGCCTTGCTTCCCTCACATCTTCAGGAAGGACCCAGTGTCGGCTTCAGCATTCAGTCCCCAGAGGTCCCCAAAGACTATGAAATATGGAAACAGAAAAAATAATGTGCCCCATTAAAAGGACAAGGTAGGGGCACCTGGGTGACGCAGTCTTTAAGCGTCTGCCTTCAGCTCAGGGCGTGATCCCGGTGTTATGGGATCGAGCCCCACATCAGGCTCCTCTGCTGTGAGCCTGCTTCTTCCTCTCCCACTCCCCCTGCTTGTGTTCCCTCTCTCACTGGCTGTCACTATCTCTGCCAAATAAATAAATAAAATCTTTAAAAATAAATAAATAAAATAAAATAAAAGGACAAGGTAAGAATTCAGAAAAATCGTGTCCTGCTTCCTCCTTTCATAATTAAAGCAAACTCCACTTTCATCCCCACACCCTAAAAAAAGTCCTGTGTCTAGAACACCCGTGAGGAAAAGGAGAAGAGCATGAGTTAAAAGAAACTTCTGGCTGGGCTCACGTTGGTTTGGAGAAAACAGCAAGGTGCTCACTAGGTGGCAGCTGGAAATCTGGGGCTATGATGTGCTGACCGAGGTCCCAGAAAATAGATTTGTTAGCCAACAGAGAGAGGAGGGGTAGGGGAACGAATAACAAGTTCTTGGAGGGTTCCTTCATGACTAGTCACCTGCCCGGCTATATAAAATAACCAGAATCAAACCCTTTGCAGTCAACCTATGTCTTCAAGGACCCAATCAATGGATAATGAAAAGTGTCCATACATTTGAAAAGTAAGAGGAAAAATCTGCAACAAAGAAACGCATAATGAAAATGATCTGAAATGATGAATCTTTGGTAGGAAACATGCTAGAGGTGTGTATAAATATGTCATTATTTGCAATAGAATTGAGGAATATTTTCTTCCATCTGAAATTAAATTTTGCAATTTAAAACAATCTGATGAAAAGGCCATTTATTCAATAAGAAAGTTATTTCTTTGCAACATGAATCATCTTAAACTCGTGGTCTCTCCAGAGGGATAACCCCACTTTGCTTCTCCATCGATATTATCTTTAGCAGGAAAGAAATGACTTGGCTAGAGTTCCATCCTCACTGATTCTGTAGGGTCAACTTAGAAACAGGACGGACTTCACGACTTCCCCGCGGGCGCCATAATCACCAAACGATGGCATTTGCTTTGAATGCAATGAAGACTGAATTAATGAAGATAACCAGGCTGCCGTGTACCTGAGTGCTGAGGGAATTCAGGGAAAAAGACTTATATGTGAGCCACTTACATACTTGGAAGATTCTGACTGACATTCACTACCATGATGACGACAGACTGAATTCCAGAATTTCACATAACAGTGTAACATGTTGAGAAAAAGGAATAATCCTTACTCTCTTAGACACCCAGATATGCATTAAATAGTTTTAATAATGCTCTCAAATCTAGAACTATTTGAAATTATCAACTGAGTCTTGGCTCTGGCAAAAACTGTGCCATCAGAGGAATTCTCTATGCATCTCCACAGTCTTGGTGCGGAGTGAAATACGCATTGGCTACATATTTCAGAATTTCCCCTTTCTTCCCACGGCAGAGACGGCAAACAAGTGGCGCCAGGACCTTGTCCCTCTTCCACAGCAGACATCCCTAATCGATCTGCCACACTTGTTTGTTGTGCCCAGACCAGCTTTCTCTGAGATACCATTTCAGCGAGCTGCCCATCAGTGTTCAGGTGAAACCCATTTGTCATTCTTGTCCCAAAAAGTGGCTCTACATACTTGGTTTAAATGGTTAGCTAAGGGGTGCCTGGGTGGCTCAGCTGGTTAAGCGTTTAGCTTCTGCCTTCAGCTGAGGTCATGATCCCAGGGTGAGCCCTACATCCCGCTCCCCGCTCAGCAGGGAGTCTGCTCCTCCCTCTGTCTGTGCGCCTCCCTCCTCTGTGTGCTCTCTCCCTCTCTCATACTCTCTCTCTCAAATAAATAAATAAAATCTTTTTTTTAAAAAAGGTTAGCTAAGTTCCATATATTCAATTGTATATGATATTCCTTTTTGTTACTATCAAAAATAGGTTTCTCCATAGACTATCGTGAAATCAGATGTGATTTCGACGTAACTAAAACACCAACCTTCTACATTCAGACACGTAGAAAATATGGTCAAATGAATGGTCAGCCTGCTAATTTATAACATCCTGAGTGATACTTTTTACGAATATATTTTCATACAATGGGGTGAACCTGTAAGTGCCATAAGTCACTGCTGCGTGAAGTGTTATCTGGGGCAGTCGGCGCCCTTGAACACTGTTGGTGGCAGCGGCAGCTACCAAAGTGTCACACACCTTCAAACAACGATCTTATCTAGGCCGGTTCGTTATGCTAATGTAAAACGAGAAGGAGTTTTGTTCATTAGGTAAATCGGATCAGCAAACGCAGAGCTTCCAGCGTCACGCTTTGTCATGTCTCTGTCCCCAAGTCCATTTCCAAAGAGTCTCCCCAGAACGAGCAGCCTCCAGCTCTGAACACCCACCAGGTGCTGGGATCACGCTTTCCTCCCATCAGCATAGCTCAATCGGAAAGACCAAGGTTGCTGAAAGCTTACTCGGGCGGCAGGGAAATGAACCCAAAGATGACGGGAGGATTTCTCAGCGTCTTCCTCCATCCTTCACCCGGGGAGCGTGTGCTTCTCGTGATGTGAAGAAGTTGGCAGCCAGGAGCCCGGCCCGGCTGCTCGCTCCGCGGGGCCTGCCGGGGACAGCCTGCGGCTCGCTGTCCCCCGGGTCGTCCTCTCTCCACTGTCTCTTCTCTCTTGAATTCTGGGAAGCACCGACACAGACACGGGAGACTGGATGTGTTAAGAAAAGGACTTGTGCACCACGGAAAGCCAAAAATCCATTCTGCGTGCTGGATGACAGCCAACTCTTTACGATGAAAACAAAACCCAAAGCTTCTTGATCCAAATTGCCGTGGACTCGGGAGCTAAGGGTGTGACTGCTGAATTCTCCCTTCTCTGCTACAGGACCATAAACTCATCTGAGAGCTGAGGATGCTGCCTCCCGCCCCAGAGCAGCTGTCAGGCCAGGCCGAGGGGGGTGCGACAGGGGAAGCAGCACTAAATGGGGGTCAGCCCAACCCACCTGCCCGGGGGTGGGGGTATTGGGGGGGCGGATTCAGCTGGGCGTGGCTTGTTTCCTTACCTGTAGGGTGGGGTGAAGATGCCTCTGGCCTCAAGGCACTAAGGGAGGGATAGAGAGAAAAGAAATGGCCTAATGGATGCGTAAGTGCTGTGTCATTCCGGAGATGAGTCCCCAAGGAGCTCCAGGAGTGTTCCGGTAATTTTTATTATTGTCATCCTCATCATCTAACGTTGGTCTCGTATACATCAAGACATGTAGCTCTTTCTTCGGATTCAAACAATATGACGGGGACTTAGATAAGGTGCAGTATTGTCAAACTCACCTTTCGGGGTACTTCCAATTCTCACCGCCCCCTGGTTTTCAACCCTGGCTCAGCATCCAGAATCAATTGTAGGTTTGGGTTTTTTAAAAACATACTTATTTATTTATTTATTTTTAAACATACCAACGTCACGCACAAGCTTTATCCCAGGACTGGATGGGACCCAGTTGTTCCTATTTTTGAAAGTTCTTCCAGTCATTCTGTCGGCTAGCCAGATTTGAGAACCACACGCACATGGGATCCGGGGTGACTGGAGCCCCCTCACATTCTCCGGAGGCCCCACGTTTCTTTTCTTCCAACTTACGTCTGGGTGCAATAGGCAGTGATGCTTTAAGATTTCCACCAGCAGAGACTTTCCTTCTGCCTTGGCCTCTCTCTCCTTGCATTCCTTACCTCCCTGGAGAAGCCTGCGACCTGACTCATCCAACCATCTCTTCTGCTCCCATCCCCCCTCCTCTGTCTGTAATTATCGTGATGATGAGTTGGAAAGGGAGCTGCCTGAAGTGAACCGTTGGCTCCATCTCCCAGCATCTAATATCTGATATAATCACAATGTATAGTGCAATGGCTAATGAAACCGGGAACAAAATTTATCATCCTAAAAGATATAAGCGTGCATTTAAAATAAGTGCCCGAGATTACATTTTGCTGAATTCCAATTTTAAACTCAGCATTGAATTTATGTGGTTTTTTTCCTTGTTCCAGGTAATGACTGCATTAGCAAGACATGGATACTTTGATTCCTACTAATCCGTTTCTCTTGGGTGAAAATACTTTATTATTTTAAATTGTTTCTCTCAAACATACCCAGTCATTGGCATGCATAATTATGGCAGGGTGAATTCTAATCAGCTCAATTCTAGCGCAAGATTTTTGTGACTTTGTAAATCCTTCCACGTCTTCTTCTTTTCTCCTTCCTCCTCTCCTTTTTCTTTTTCTCTTCTTCCTCCTCCTTCCTCTTCCTCCTCCCCTCCTTCCCCTTCTTCTTCCCCCCCTCCTTCTCCACCTCCTTCTTCTCCTTCTCCTCCTCCTCCTTCTTCTTCTTTCCTAATTTAATTTAAATTAAATTAAACTTTGCAAACCTTTGCTATTAAAATCCTCTCAGGTTGGTACAGGTAAGACCATCAAACTGATTGCTGACATCTAGAATGTTGTTGTTCTTTTCATTTCCCTTCAGTTTTTCAGCACATTCACACAGTAATATTTCCCAGCTGGTAAGGGACCCAGCTTCTGGAAGAGGAAGAAGCAAGAAACCCAGCCTAGCTCCCCAGCTGCATGTTATTACGTTATTCCCGATTCACAGGAAATGAACAATCATTTAGTCTTGACAGGTACATCCAGAAACTCACTGTCTTCCTTTTCAACCTGAAAAAAATCAGGGTCTGCAGAAGTTAAGCATTAGCCTATAAAGAATGCTTCGTATTTTTTTGCCAGTGCTATGAGGATATCTTGTGAAAGCTTTTGAAAACACTCGGGGAAAATGCTGCCAACAGGCTTAGAAAGCTGCGAGGAAAAAAATCATCCAAAATACTTTCTGTTCATGAAGATATGTAACTTAGTGGTCCCTTGTGAGCCGGTGAAGTTTAGACATATGTGATGGTAATTGGGGTGTGACCCAAATGGCCTTTTTAGTAGACTATTAGGTTTAACACAAAAGCAAAGATGTCAGCGGTAAATGGCTCTCCAAATCAGTTCTCGGATGAACTAAAAGCAATTACAAATATGTTAGGAAGGGGTTTTTCTCCCCCCTTTATCCTGATGGATTTGTCCCTCGATTCAAAATATTTCCATTTTCCGGACACAATTTTCCAAAGTAGAAATACAATCCACGTGACATAATACTCCCATTCATCTTGCAGTTTAACATTCACAAAGCACTTCCAGGCACATGACTTCCTCGTCACCACCGTTGCGTAATGGAGGCTGGCCTCCATTTTACAGATGACAAAGCAGAGACACCAGGGAGGCTTCGCGGGCTGCCTGGAGTCGCGTTTCCCCGGTGGGAGCGCCGGGACGGACAGCTGGGTCTTTTGGCTCCTGGGCCAGTACTGTTTAGTCTACCTAGCTGAGGATTTTCAAACATTTACTTCGGCTTAACTCGCTTTGCCCCCTATTATGGTCCATTTGTGTATGTCAGTCTTTATCTCTGGACCTGAGTCAAACTTCACCCCTTCTCCCATCTCCTCCTGTTTCAGGGGAAAAAAAAAAATCCAAGCCTAAATATGGAACACATGTGCTTCTCATCTGGGCTGTTTAGAGGGCTCGGGGAAATCAGAACTGTCGTTGGCTCTTTGTCCTGATGTTATGGCATGCCCTCACACCTGGGTCCCCCTGGCACGGCTACTGGCCCCGGTCTGAGCCCCCCGAGTTCAAAATCAACGTCCACGGTGCGTCTTGGCTCAACTTTTCGCACTTTGGCTTCTCTCTGTTTTAGGGGCTTGCTCTCCTGGTCTGTGAAAACCTACTTTTGTCTCTATTGATGGTAGACAGGAAGGTGTGCAGTGCAACGGTAGTAGATGCTTTTTGCGTAAAGACCTGGAAGCTTCCACCACCTCTCCGACTGGACTGCAGTGGCAGCCATGACTCATGGTGAGGTCATGCATTCCCAGGCAAAGTTTATAGTAACCAGGAGGCTGAGCTATTTGCAGGTGCCGTGCATACTGAACATACTAATTTCTAACTCACCTCCACGTTGCACGGGTATCTTTTGAAGTAGGCTTCATGGGGTGAACAGGAAGACTACAACATTTTTATTATAGTTGGCTTCCTTTGCTGAATTAGCGTTTATATTTTCCCAGTAGAAATCCCCAAATTGAAAATATAGAGGTGTCAGCTAGCACCACTTTAGTTAAAGTTGTGTCAACATTTCCTATAAACCTTGTTTTTCTAGGGTTTATAACTAGACCATAAAAATTTGCTCAGCTCTGAAACTTGGCATGGAGAGTAAACCTGGGAGTGAATTTTGCAGAACTCGAAGAGGGAAAAATAAGTTCAGCTGTTTTTAACATGTGCCTGTTCTAAAATGGAAATGATTTTTAGATGCATTTTTCTTTTTGTGTGACTCAAATGGAGCTTCAGTTTAAAAAAAAAAACTCCTCGAGATTATTTCATTAATATGGGCTAATTGCGCTTGTTAATTTTTAGAGAAAACGTTAATGATTGAGGTATTTAACTCAAACCCACTGACTGCACATCGGTGGGTACCAGTTTTTGCAAAGCAGTTAGCTGTGCATCATAATGGGATTTGGCAAACCATCTGCACACCTTTTAGGGCAGGAAACCACCAACACGCTTCGGAGGAAGGAATCCTTCTGGTAAGAGGTTAATGGGCCATTTCAAAATGCATCCTCACTCAGGATAGCATCCCTGTATTCATCTTTACTTAATCTGTAGTTCACACTCATCGGATGACCCCAAAAAGCAGTTCATGTAATGTTTGCATGAGGGAGACCTCAATCCCTCTGAAAATCTACATTTTCCAGAGAGGGGAGCTAACCCTCTGCGTCCCTAGCAGCTCACTATGGTTTTTGCTGGGCTGGCAGGATATTCGTATGTCGGAGGCAATTAGTCAGTGTGTTGCCATGTGCTTGTGATGCCCTGGGTTGCATTTGTCCGTCTGTCTCAGGCCATGAGCTCTGGAAAGATGGCGGCCACCACCAGTGGCTGCCCAGAAGCATAAGGGAGGGAAGGGACGAAAGTGTCAGACTCAAAGGCAACAGAGCTGAGTTCTCATGCCCTCTGTGGCCCTTACTGACTCTGTGGACCTGGATTAGTCAGCCCGCCCGTCTGGGCATAACAATAATCTGCTATCGTAGTAGGCTTATTGAGAGTGTCCGCTGAAACCGTTACGTACATCAAAGCACTTTTGAAACTGTAAAGTGCCATCTGAAGGTAAGGTGATGGTACCTCCCTCAGCAACTGGTACCCAGGGATGCCTACTCAAATGTTGCTGGTAAGGCAACCTCTCAGCTGATTCATGTGGAAAGACCCTGTGCTTCCCAGCATAACAAGCCACAACCACATGACTCAACCTCAGCTTTATTTCTTCTAATTGCTCATCTCTTTGCTTACCTGTTGCTAATCACTGACCACCTTTTGGAATGGAGAATGCTCCAGAGTCTTGGCTGCTCGTTTCCCACAGACATCAACCCAGTCTGCCCCAGATGCCCCCTTTGATGTCACCTCATTCTGCCACCCCTCGTCCCACCCCCAACCTGCAACACAACATCTGGTCCTTTGGGTAATTGCACAGATGCAGTTTCTGGAAACCTTGCCCACTGCAGCCTCAGGCTACTTTCTTCAAGGAGAAACATGCTACACATCTCAGGCATAAGTGGTCTGCATTTCTTGTGGGATATTTTCTGGTAGGGAGATCTGTGGGATATCATTAGCATTGTCAGTCCTCAGAAGGGCCCTGTGCTTAGTTTCATGCTCTGCTCCCGCCATCTTGAAAGTCTTCATACATTTGATTTTTTATAAATTATTTTTAATCTTTTTTGCTAACCAAAACTTTTATTGAAAGAAAAAATTACCAGGAGGCTGTCTTCAGGAGGTTCTTGGGCCTCAGACCTTAGGAAGTAGGGCCCTTAGGCCCATGACCCATTAGAAAAGGACTAGAATAAAGTTCCATGGCCAGGCCACCCTCTGCTTCTCAGATGCCATGCTGAGTTGCGAGTCCTGTGCCCATGTTTCTAGGTTGACTCACAGACAAGGTCTGCAGCCCTAATCTTGGTCTTCGGAGGTGGCCTCATGGGGCAAGTCTGTATTCCGAAGCGCAGAGCCCGCCATTGGTGTATATCTCGGAGAGTACGGCGGCGGGCCACTAATGCTATCAAGTAGATGAGAATATCGCTAAGCTCTGGGGGGCCAGGCTTGGGGGTGAGGCTCTTTATCAGGCTTCCACTGAAAGGGATCTGTGAGCTCCCCAGTGTCCGCACCAAGGCCAATAGGAGGCTCTGAGTCTGGTGGAACTGGCCCCAGTTCGGTTCGGGAGCAAACTCTGCATGGAGGCAGCAGAGGTCCTCAAGTGTGGGCTCTGGGCTGAAGCTGAAGGGGTCGGCAGCAGCTGTGCCCTCCCCCTCCCCTGGCCCCCGTGTCCGCATTTGCCCGAGACCTGCCTTGAAATTCTTAATACATTTTAAACAAGCGGCCCCACGTCTTCATTTTGGACTCGGCCCTGCAAATCATGCAACAGGTACTGGTCCTGATCATTTCCCAGCTAGCCCTAAATACCTTAGCCTGGAACAACCCTGCTGAGTGCTAGGGCCGATCCTGCCTAGGGCTGAAAGTTTTGAGTCACCTTCCCCAGGCAGTGGAGGGGTTTCGAGCAACAGTGAGTCTGGCTGTCCCCATCATAAGCTGGCGGCTTGTTGTCTCCTGTCCCAGAGCCCCCCACTACACCCCACGTCTGCAGCCTAGAGGACTAGGTTTCTGCTATAGCTCTTGGCTGAAATGAGAACCCTCTCAGCTGGCTTGGCAGGAGCCAGACTCCCTGCCTAGCATTTCCAGCCCCTCTTCCAGAAGCCTGGATGCTGACGTGGGCATTTGTAGTTTCCAACATGAAGAGGATGCTGGGTACCTGGGAGCAGTCACAGTCTGTAACCGAGGACCATCACTCCTGCAACCATTGACCCAACCAAGACTCCCTGAAAGGTCAGCATGCACCAGGCTCTACACGGGCACTGGGGACAGGTCAGTAGATAAAGCTGTTCCTGCCCTCGGAAGTTTACGTTCTAGTGGGAGAAGTCAGACAGCAAACATAATCAATGAGTAAATTGTGGGCTGAAAAACGAATGGTACTATGGAAAAATGGCAGGGTAAGGAGACAGAAGGGCTGGGGGGGTGTGCAGTGTGCATTAGGAAGGGAAAATCTGATGCAAGATTTGAAGGAGTGGAGGGTACTAATTTCTGGGGGAAGAGCATTCCCAGCATAGGGCACAGCTGGTGCAAAAGCCCGAAGGTGGAGTGAGCATGGCTGACAAGGAGGAGGCAGGAGGCCTTGGGGCTGGAGCCCATGAGAGGAGAGAGGTAGGAGCAGAGGCCAGAAGAGGGGTAGGGTGGGGCTGGTCACACCAGCTGGGAGCAGCGGAGGGCCAGGATCTGTGCCAGAACAATCTCTCGGGCCACTGTTCAAGGGCAGACCATAGAAGGGCAAGCATGGAAGCATGAAGACCAGTCAGAAAGCTATTTAATTGTCCAGAGGGGAAGTGTACGTTCCTTCAGAGGTTAGGCCCTCGTCCCCGTGCTCCTCTGAACATTGTAATTTGGGCTTGATCCCCGCCCCCTGTTTCATGCTCAGGGGGCTTCATCTCTTCTGGTTTCTTCCCCACAACTTTATGGTGTGGAGCCCTCAGCAGCACTTACAGGGAAACCCACCCAGGAAAGAGGAGACCCAGGGCCTGGCAAGGCATCCCCTCTCGCTAAGCAGTTACAAAAACGGAGGGATTCCCTCCCTCCGCAGCTGGGGCTTTCACGCTTCACGGCGCCATACGCCTGTCCAGGCCTCCCCTGCCTCCCCGGCCCTTGGCTCTCAGCAGCCCCGTCTCTATTCGTGGCCTCCCCCGTAAGCTTGCTTTCAAACGAGCCTCCGTAGACATTAACTCAAGTCAGTAAAGCACCTTTGTAGCCAGTAAGACAGACCCTCTGAGGTCACAAAGCGCACATGGCGGCACAGTCAAGCGCATGGTGCCTAACTGGCAGACAGAGCCAGGCCCACCGCACACACTAGGCCAGCAGGTCACTGGTAAGGGGGGAGGAAGGTGGTGTCAAGGAGGCCTGCTCGTCTCCTTTTTGTTCACCTCCAGCATCTTGTTTTCTCTCCAATATGTTATTGTACTTATTCATGAAAGTGAAACCATTCACACTGATCCCAGATTGCGTCTGGAATCAAGTAAGGAAATTGCGAGGGTGTAAACATGACCACACTCTCCAAAACGGAGGTAGCATTATTATCTGGAAAACCAGCATCCAGTGTTCTCCTTTAGTGTGTGGAAACACTGTGCTGAATACCTTCCAAATGATTAAATCCCATCGAGCTGTTCCAATTATCGTGTTCTAATAAGCTGCCCAGACGCTCCCAGCACCCATCCTGGGGGCTGCCTCGACCCAGGCTGAGCTACCTCGGCCACTTTCCGCAGGGAGAGCTGGGGCACGGGGTGCAGCAGGTTGGACACTGGGCCCTAAGTCAGTGGACTCGCTGAGCTCTGTAACCCGGGACTTGGGTTACGGAGAACCTCTCAGAGGTGCCGTGGCCTTACCTGTAAAATGCTCTACCGACTTCATGGGGTTTGGGAAGAACCACGTGAAATAATGCACACGCAAGCCCTCTCTAAATTGGACAGCGCGGTGCGATGCCAGCCCGCCATGGCAGCCACCAATCCACCCACAGATCAACCACAACACGGCGCTCTTCGGCGCCTTATTCCTAGCAATTTCGAGATCCAGACGCAGATCAGATGAATGAATGAATGAATTGAATGAATGAATGAACGAATGAATATAGACATTTTAGGGACTTCTGTGCCTTCTACTCCTTAGGGTTGGTTGGTTTGTCGCAGTTTGTTTGCACATGTAGAGACCAAGAAAGCCAGCTCGCTGTATCGTATTGCTTATCAAGGGCTTTGGGTCATTTTACATGGAAACACCACGCCGCGGTCACCGCGGTCCCTTGCAGTAATGAATAGAAGCTAAGGAATCCCACACATTAGCAGCAAGTGGAAGAAAGGAGGAAAAAAACCCTCCACAGTTGAAACCTGAATCAACAGTGTTACGAAAGGACTGCTGTGGGAGGTGTGATGGGGTTTGGTTGTATAATAATGGCTGGCCCACTAATTAGGGTTTAAAAACATTCTACAGGGTAGTTGATTTTCCCCCCAGTCATGGGGTGCCTTCAGGGCCCTGGGGTTTGGAGGATCTTGGAACATTCTTCCTGGTCAATGACGGCCTCATGTGCAAGCCAGCCAGCACGGCATCGCAGAATCGCCGGAGGTAAGAGTTGCTCCGGGAGAGCTGGCCACCTTGCTGCCTGCGAGGAAACGCTGCACAAATACCGCGCTCGGAGGGGGTCAAGTCCTGTGAGCCCGTTAGGAGGCCTTCGCTCTCTCAGAACACCAGGATAAGGAACGGAGAGGCACATTGTAGAAAGCGTTGGCCACGGAGCCCCACGGCCCTGGCTCCAGCTCTGGTTCCAGCACACGCTATAGAACTCTCGCGTAATGGCTCAGGTTCCCTGAGTCCTCACCAGGGCAAGCCACCTCGCTGCGGGGTCGGCGGAGCGTTGGACAGGCCCCCGTGCTCAGTAGCCTCAAGTGCACGCACAGCCAACACACCCCGAGCTCCCCCCTGTGCGGACCGCTGTGCTCATCGCTTCGACGTAGGCTGTCCTAGGTAATTCTCCAGCTCACCTGTGAGCTAGGTGCCAGTCCTACCTCCATTCGTCAGGAGAGCCTGCGCTTAGCAGCCTAAATCGTCCCTGCTCTACGACTTGGGGCTTCCGAAGTCCTGTTCTTGTTTAATAAAAACATGTGCTTTCAGTTAAGAATGCTCAAGTCTCCTAGAAATGTCTCTGTCTTCCCCAGCGGCCACAAGACCATAGAAGGGTTTCTCCTGCGTAGGGAATTCAGGAGGGATTCCTCTCTTGGGTGTGTGATGTTACGTGCTTGCTCTGGATGTGAAGGAAGGTTCCTGGAGCTCATAAGCAGCACAGTGTAAGGTGAGTGCTGTATGGTATGACACAGTGATCCTCGGAACGACTGTATGAGACAGGCTGTGAGCATTTCCAATTTACAGATGAGGATGCCAGGGTGCAGGGGGGTTGAGTGGTATGTCCAAAGTCGCACAGCCGATTAATGGCAGACCTGGCTCAGCCCTACCTCACTGCTGGTGCTCACCTCCCTGATGGACACTCAACAATTGTGCTCCTTCCATCTTACCCACCTTCCCGATAGCCCCGGGGCCCCCGGCTGTGCTGGTGCTAGAAGGCCGCAGAAATGCGTCATACATGCACGCATCAAAACTGTGGCCCAGATCCAGAAGGCATCGGGTCTGCTTTATGGGGAATAGTGCAAAGGAAATCAAAACAGGTGACCTTCCTGCTTACGACTTTTAACAAAGGAGCAAAAGCTGACTTGAAAATATTTTATTCTCATAATGCTTTGCTAGAAGTAGCCTACCTGGGGCGGGGGGGTCCTCAAGATTTGATTTGGGGCTATAATAAAGAATATCTTGACTACAACTTTGGTCTTGAGATATCATTTAAAATGAAAATCTGTTTAGATAGGCAGAATCAAGATTGGAGTTTCTAGTAGAAAGCTGGGCACTCAGCTGTCCCTCCTAAGTTGACATCCTTTGTGCCAGCCTTTTAACACTCTCTGAGGGCCTAGTGGCCTAATAAAATCAGCCCTGTGATGACATACTACATACTTATGGAAATCAAGGTGATTTTATTAAGAGACATCGTGCTTTATATAGGGAGTTAGACGGTACAAGTAATTTAAGATAACAAAGGTCTTCATTTTGTCCCAGAATTGGCTCGCACTGCTGATTCAGCTTTGGAACGGTACATGATGAACAAAGAAAGGAGACAGAGGGCATTTGAACGTCACCTGGGGCCCAGGTCCCTCTGAAGTCAATGGGCGTCCTGTCTGCAGAGAGGCTGCCCCATCATTACGGAGCTAATGGCATTATTTTCTTTGGCCATTAGCGTGTGCTGCCCAAATCACTGCAAAATGCTAATAACCGCGGCTCCCTGGGGCTCCCCTGAGTAAGGGACCTGTAAAAATTTATCTCCAGCTTCCAATCAAGTGTGTTTTTCCTGATGCTCTCCTATGTGTCAGAAAGTTCTCAGAGAAAGCATTGATTCCTAGGAACAGAAGCCAGGGGAGGGTTTGCCTTCTGGAAAGATCCTGTTGCTCAGGATCTCGGTCGTCCACAGGCTATGACCAAGCCAGGGCTGGGGACTGTACCAAAGCAGAGGCACGGGGAGTGTGTGTGTCCCGGGAACCAGGCCTGGGAGGGGCGGGCAGGAGAATGCGGGTCATGGTTTACTGAGGTGTGAACGAGAGAGGGTCAGACAGATGCAGAGGGAGCAGCAGCCAGCTTCCAGAGACCAGGCCAGCAGTGGGTCGGAAAGCACTGCCGGCCAGGGCGTTCTATAGAGGGAGTCGGCTCAGTGATCCTGCTCTTTCATCCTGTTGTTACATATTCTGCCCAGGGGAGAAAGCCGCTTTCTCCAAGGCTCCTGACGAAGTCTCCCACAGGCTTTGCGATATGTCCCCTCCTCCTGGGCTCAGGTCCTTACTCAGAGAAGCACCGATCAATGTGGTCTTTAGAAGACCACCCTTGACTGCTCTTCCAGCCCTGGCAAGGCTCTACTCACTAGATGATTCCAGGCCTGGTAAGAAACTGGAGGGCAGGTGGACTAGAACAGTCTTGAGAGGACAGGTAGGTATGTCAGACCTGTCAGGAAGATGGTCCCTCTTCCCCAAGCTTTGCACACCAAGGGTTCCCAAGGCCCTCAATTTTCAAGCTCAGGCCCACCTCCCTCCTGAAGCCGTTCTGACTAGGCTTGAGAGGAACCAGAGCCCCGGCAGGGCGGGAACCTGGGAGGTGGGGCTGCAGTTGGTCTCGCTGCCAAAGCCCTAGTTGCCTGAGCTGTCCTTGGCTTCCGTGGACGTAGTCAAAATGGATTTCCACGCCGTGCACTTTCTGTGTCGCACTCCGAGTCATTCCCTCAGGTCTGCCTTCGAGTTCAGGGAAGTGCGCCTCAGTTACGGGAGAGCCGTTGTTTTACAGATCCATGATTAATGGCCGTCCTTCTCATTCCCATAATTTCTATGTGTGCTTTTGCGAGCCTTTGTTATTGCTGTTTTTAACGTATTCTTTCCTAGTGGTTTCTATGCCTAATTCTATAATTTAAAAATGTTTATTTTATAGTCTCTACCAGATTGTTCAGCCTCTGTCGTTTTTGTTTCTCCCACGGCAATTTAGCTGCATGTGTAGGTGAAATCTTCTGGGAGAAGCTAATCTACCGTAGAGGGCATGTTTGTGTGGGAGTCGGTGTGCCGTGGGCAGTGAGGAATCCGCCCTGGTTCTGGGCAGGCATCCGCTGGACATAAACACTCTTCAGTTTGGAGCATTTTTTCCTCAGGCAGGGAGCCCCGATCCATGTGTGGGAACATAAGAAGTAGGAAGATCGGTAGGGGAAGAAAGGGATAAAGAAAGGGGGGATAATCAGAAGGGGGAATGAAGCATGAGAGACTATGGACTCTGAGAAACAAACTGAGGGCTTCAGAGGGGAGGGGGAATGGGATAGACTGGTGATAGGTGGTAAGGAGGGCACGTATTGCATGGTGCACTGGGTGTTATACGCAACTAATGAATCATCAAACTTTACATCAAAAAAATAAATAAATAAGTAAAAATTAAAAAATTTAAAAAAATGTAAATTCAGATCCCACCCCCGAGCATTAAGTGCAAGGTTGGCTTTTATTTTTATTTATTGTAGACATTTTCTCCTACGTGGAGCACTAGGCTGGGTAGAAATCTTCCTTAATACCTATCTGGGCCATAGGATGGAGTTTTCTTGAACCCCATCTCACAAACCAACAGGTCTTTAAGAGTTCTGCCTTTAGGCTAAAATATGTGTCTCCTTGAGTAGACTCGATGCCATGTTTCTTATCCGCGCAGGGGAATGAAAAGTCTGGCTTTTCACCTCCTGGGTCACTGTTGCTTCAGCTGAAGCTGACCATTCTGATTTTAGTTCACTCTTTGCTTTGGGCATGTGAGCATTTCCATTTCTTTCTTTTGAATTCAACTTGTATTAAAAAACAACAATATGGGGCACCTGGGTGGCACAGTCGTTAAACGCCTGCCTTCAGCTCAGGGTGTGATCCCGGCGTTCTGGGATCGAGCCCCACATCAGGCTCCTCTGCTAGGAACCTGCTTCTTCCTCTCCCACTCCCCCTGCTTGTGTTCCCTCTCTCGCTGGCTGTCTCTGTCAAATAAATAAATAAAATCTTTAAAAAAAATACAATTTTTTTTTCCATTCTATTTCCTCTAGGGTCACTCTCTGCCTGGAGCAGGAGGGGTGGCTGAGTCAACTCAATCCACCATATTGCCAGAAGTGAAGCCCACGTGCGAGCTTCTGGGCGTTGAATTTCACCTCACGTAGCTAGTCACCGACTGGAGTCTTGCTCTGAGCCAGCTGCTAAGCTAAACTGCAATGAGGCTGCCCATTGACCTTGAGCATCATTGCCTCTGACCCTCTGATGCGAAAATTGTCTCACAATTATACTTTGTATCCGTCTGTAACCATGACTACTTTTCCCTTCTTCTCGGGACCCTCTTGGTGGCCGTCTAACTACCCTCTGGAGTGCCCGCCACTGAGGGCGGATGTGAGGAAGGGACGTGGTCGGTTGGAGATTCTGCATTCCCTCTTCAGACAGACTGTTCAGGCAGCCTGGAGAGACGAGGATCTTCCATCATCTGAAATTCTGTAACTGATTTTTTTTTGGGGGGGTTACAAAATCCCTCTGAGGATCTGAAGAAAACCGTGTATCCTGTCCTGAGGGGAAAAAGTGTTCACACAGACATTTATGTATGAAGTTCAGGGATTCATTAACCCCTTGAATCCCATGGTAAGGACTTCTGCTCTGGGGGCTGATGGTTCTTTGGTAAATTAGACCCTAGTTTGCTAGTTTTATTCAAATCAACTCTAGTAAAAAATGTTAAAATGAGACCCTATGACATAATAACAATCTTTCAATTTGTCACTCCCCTGATGCGATCTTCAAACAAAACACTGGCACTGGGAGTAATGTCAATAATCAGTGACAATCTCCTATAAAATCTCTTCTTCAAAGTGCTTTTTATGAAATAATTGAATTGTCACTAGAGCACAATTTCCTCAAACACAGCTTTCTGACTCAAACCTATGTCATCTTGAGGACAGGAGCAGCCTCATGAGTGAGACAGAACTAATGTGTCATGGTAGAAATAAAGCTGGATTCTAGATTGAATTTCTAGGTTTGGGATCTGGCTTTGCCACTAACTATCAAGTGACTCTGGGGAATTCCCAATCTTCTCAGCTTCCTTTTTCCTTATCTGTAAGTGCGGAAGTTGGATTAGATCCGGGGCTGACAAACTAAAACCCACCAGCCAAATCCCACATGTGGCCTGTTTTTGTAATAAAGTTGTGTTCGAACCCAGCCTCACTCCTTCATTTCTGTATCATCGACGGTTGTTTTCACGCCACAGAGGCAGCTGAATAGTTATGATGGAGACCAGATGGCCCACAAAGCCTGAAATATTTACTATCCGGCCCTTTACAGAAAAGTGTGCCCTTGGCCTCGATGAGCTCTCCATCCCTTTCTACCTCTTGACGATCTGTGATTCTTGGAGGCCAAGGGACTGTAGCCCAGCCCAGTCTAAGGTCACGTGTGAAATACAAGCAAATGATGGATGCACGAAGATAAATCATTTTTATATTATTTTGTTGATGCACTCCCTCAATAACTTGCTTCAGGAAGTCTAACAGTCAAGTGAACTACTTAAAACAACCAAACTTCACATTCGCTTCACGTTGTCTCAAAATCCAGACAGTCAGCGATTCCAGAAAGATCTCCCTCCCTCCAATGTATGCAACTCAGTGAAGTTATTACAAATGACTTACTCTGATAACATCCATGAATGAACCCAATGAAGTTGGGGAATAACCAACAGGATAGCATCTATAATTCCTTTTACCCAACTCAGAACCTGTTTGGAAATGAGCTACCGCCTCCAACAACCGAGAAACCTTCTGATCCAGATGACAAGTAGGGTGTTAACCTGAGCATGAACTTTCTGGGCTGAACATTCAGGAGACTGATATATTTTTATGATCCGTGTTGTCCAACGTGTTCCACATCATGGTGCCGAGAAGTTACCATGCCACAAGGACACGGCTGCTGTGGCAGACATCCCAGAGGCTTAGGGTTTCCCACCAAGTCAGACTTCCAACAATCTCATTAGATTGGAATGAATCTATTTTTTAAATTGACTTTCCTATTCCTCTTCACTTAATTCATCCAGGAAGAGGTTATTTGAACTAAGTAGCAAGAAGCGTTTTTCTGAAATTAACATATTTGAAAGTGTTAAGCCTCTGTATTAAAGGTTGAAAAATGAGACTGGAACCAGTCCCACAGATGCTCAAAATTCCAGGTCTTGAGGAGCGGGAAAAGTCTCCTACCATTGATGTGATTTCATCTATGCTTTCAATCTATCCCAACCATCAGACGGCTCGCTCCCCTGCTCTTCCAATAGAGCCTTTAGGGACAGCCATGTTTTTGTTTTGGTGCAGTGAAAATACCATAGCATGGCCCTTTTCTTAACTGGCCCGGAGAAGCACTTTCCAAACAGCTTTGAAAAATCTCCATCATCTGCCATTTTGTTCCAATGGTGACAAATGGAACAAATTGCCACCCTCCCACCACCAATGACAGGACATATGTGATAACAAAACACATGGTGTTTGAATCCCTCTCTACTTCCTCAAAAACATAAGGAGTTTGGCCCCCACCCCAGCTGGGGTGGTTCTCTGGGGTCATAGGTAGAGCTGGACAGGTAAACACAGATTCCCCAGAGATGCCCAAACTGGATGGTGAGGAGAACAGAAAGTCAATTCCTCCTGAGGAGCTCTGAAGAGCCCGGGAGACTTGCTGGCATCTTGGGTATTAGGGAAACTGGCCCCAGACTCCCCATTTTGGCAATCTGGAGAGTTCTTGGTCAGTCCCACGATTGCTGTTCTTGCTTAGGAATTTACCTTCTCTTCCCTCCTTGATACCACAAGACTTTTGATCTCATCACATACGTTTTTATTTGTGGGTTGTTGTTTTTTCTGGAAGATTCCAAACATCATTTCATGCATCTCACACAGCATTCCTCTGCCTTCCTCCTGGCCCACTACTTAAATTCCTTTCCCCGGGAATCATGGTGTCCTCTCTCTCTCTCTCTTCCAAAAGGACCCTTGCCCCTGACAATCCCTTAAACTGATTCCTGTTCTTCCTCATGGATTAGGGCTCCATCTTTTACTCCCCTCCCTGCATCCCACCTCACCCCTTATTCTGACTGAAAAAAAATATTTCTCTCTCTTGCCATTTGGGAGCAAAAACAATTGGGAAATTGTCTAGAATGAGAGCCTTTGCTGCTCACAGCTTTTTGAGGGGTAGGCCAAGTGGCAAGGATGTGGATCATGGACGCAGAGTGGGATGGACACCTGACCGTGTGGTAGCTTAGACTGTTTGGAATTTATTAACTTTTAGAATCAATCCAGACCAGGACAAAAGAAGGAAAGAAAGTTTGTGCGATCAGCATCACGATCCATTGCTTTGCTGCTCTCAAATTTCTTTACTATTTCTAGTAAAGAAATTTTTACATTGCCTTGTTTGGCACCAGAACATTGGTCTTGCTCATACCTCTGCTATGAAGCTCTTAGTTCCAGTGTCTATCTCGGTTCTGTATTTTGCTTTACTGTTTATGTTTCCTTATTCAACTTCCTGTTCTAAACTCTGTCAAGTTCACCTTCAGTCTAATACGGTTGTAATACTTTGTATAGTAAGTGCCGGCAGCTCCTAAAATTTATGAACGTCCCTTACACGTAAAAGCCTGCCCCTTCTTCCTTCTGTGTGTCTTCTGGAAGCCGTGGAGGGAATTCTTTCCTCTCTGAGAAGTTCTGGCAGCAGGAGGAGAGTTTCTCCCAGCCAGCTTCTTGAGTGGGGACTGCTTTCCCACAGGCGCCATAGCGCATGGCGGTCTATGGCCTAGGCCAGCCCACGAAAGCACGTTTACTCCATCATGTAATTGGAAAAGATGGAGGAAACGCAACTGATAAAAGATGTTTCTGCTAATGTGTAACATTTCACCTTCAGTAGGGGTTCCATTTGCATAGCCACATTTATTACAGTGTTTCCATGGGAAATGTTTGTTCCACATTCCCAAAACTGATTTACAAACAAAGTCTTGGAAGAAAAATCCGATCTAAATTTAGAAGTTCCTAGATTAGCTTGAGTTTTCAGTACAGATTTTTCCTTTTGTTTGCACGAGTCATCTGGGGACAGGTTTTCTGACGCTGCCCCTGCAGGCAAACCGAAGCCATGAGGTTGGCACCTGTCTGGGGTAAGTCGCCCGGGGGTGTGCGTATGGGGGTGGGGGTAGGGAAGGCCAAGGAAAAGGAGCCTCTGTAGCCAGGGAAAGGAGTTTTGGTTTTAACTTGGACTGAATTTTCTGGCTTACAAGTCAATCACTCTGCCTGTGTAAAACACACCCCCCATTTTGTAAGTAAATTCTCCCTTTCCACCTTCTCAATCACTGGATTCCTTGTGAATAAGTCCTCCTTAAAAAACACTCGTACAAAACCTAAACTTCCAAAATGGAACCTCAGAGAGTTGTTCTCCACAATATGATGGAACTAACGTCCGCTGGCCTTACGCAGAACCCTTGGCCCCTGCAGCATTTCTATGGCAGCTGGTGGACAATACGAGAACGTGGGCTTGGGGCCTTTCTTCTGGTGTGTGCACCAGAAGGACGGAGCTATTTCTTGAGTCTCATTACCCTAAGTGAAAAGGCTTCCTGGTGAAGGCTGCTCCTGGGACACAAGCCTGACTCCTGGGCCAGGTGCTCTGGGGGTACGAGCACTCATTGCCAAATCACTACAATAGGCAAGGTATGCCTTACACAGACACTGTAGCTCTTTTGTGCGCCAGGCTTGTAAGTGGCATTTTATTTAAGCAATAATGACTGGGAGAGAGGGCATTTCCTGACACTTAATGACCAACTGCAGGAATTGTGGGCCTGAGGCAATGCGTATAATACGCTATTAAATTCTAAAATTTAAAAATGTAAAGAAAAAATAATTACCTTCTTATGCATGTTGCCATGGCTACTGAGGGTTGTTTATACTTCTAGTCTTTTCCTAGAAGTTAAAGTCCAATGGAGCAACCAATAGGACAAGGGGAACTTCAGTCTCCATTTCCACTCACTTCATAATGTTTGACATAACCTAGTTAGCGCGTGTTTCTATAAGAAGGCGCACGTCACCCCCGAAATAGGATATGTAACATGTGATATGGCTGGCCATAATAAGTGTTCATATTTTATTGAACATTTTGGCAATCAGTATTTAAAATCAGCTAACCTTGTAGATAATCACGCTCTGTTTCCCCAGAGTGGCAGTAACTCTCAGACCGTTCTTCATCTCCCCTACCCCAAGAATGTGCCATTTTTCAGCCTTCAAATTGCATGCACATATTTTATGCATTAGTGCCAGACACACTTTTTCAGTCGGATCTATTATTTCAGTGCATAACTCAGAGATGAACATTTAATCATGAAGGAGAAAATAGAGAAGCGCCTAATACTCCATAACTTACATGGTAACTACTTGTTCCATGATTTTTTTTTTTTTCTCAACTCTCGGAACACTGTTTCTCTTCTAACTTTTGGGGAAAGACAGGACTTAATTAAATCAGTTTCCCAGCTCTGCAGACGTAAGCGCGCAAATGGGCACCACTAACTCATTGCTATCTATTCTGGGAATAAAAGAACTCTCAGGAAAATTTAGAGACTTAATTTCATCGACAACTCCAAACTTGCTCCCACAAATATGTTTTCCACAGTTATCAGCAAGATGTATCCGCTTTTATTTTTCTTTATTCTGTTACCATCAAAGAGGAATATGACAAGCCTGATCAAACACTTACTGCAGAAATAATGTTCATTTATTCATTATCCATTCATTCATTCATTTATCTATCACGTAATTTCATAGGCTACTGAGCTTTATCAGGAGCCGGACCACAGAGGCGTGAAAAAGCTAAGCTCCCCACTCTTGACGAAATCTCTCTGCTGAGAAGTCAGGTGCGGAACATAAATGACGGTACTTCACGGAAGATGCCACGCTAGAGGTGTCACGAGAGATGTTGGAGCACAGAGAAAGGTGAGGGCAACCCTCCTGGAAATTCAGGATGGCTTCTCAGAGGAGGTGACATTTCTTTTCGATGTGAACTGTAAAGCACTCACACAACTATCGAGTTATTATTGTAATTTTATTTCCTTAACTACTCTTCTGTATGGACACAAAGATGGAAAATTCCTAAAGAATCTGTAACACAGTTGGGAGTCAAATATAAAAATTGGATAGTGGTTATAAAACCCATTTCAACACACTTCCCCTCCAGATTTCTCCCCAAATATTCATATCTATAAACAGCGCTAGATTTATAGAGAGAACTAAGTCCTGACATGAGGACACCAGGAGTCCCTGGGCAAAGGAGGTGGTCACCTCCCACTATGCTGACTTCACACTGAAATGCAAGGCAACAAGCACTCCATTTCCTGCCTTTATAAAAGTACACGAGGAGAACCCTGGCACCTTCCTTTGAATGATTTTTATCTAGAGACATCCAAATCGTGCTCAGTGCCAGTGTGATTTATCTGCGTTCTTAGAATCAGACTGTACAAGCTACAAGCTTAAGCTCTGAGTAGGAATGAAATAAAGGGATCAGAAGAGAATTCATCGGGGAAGGCTGCCTAGAGCCCTCGGGTTTGCGGAAGACCTTTTGGGATATAATGAACATATATTCACAGAGAGGCTAGTGTGGACGAAAGCAACCAGACAGTATCCAGCCAGTCCTTGGGGGTTACAGAAAGTAGATTAGTTCCCTAGAACAGAAGGGCTGGCTGGCTGGGGAGCAAGGAGAACTTAGATTAAAAAGATAGGGGCAGGAAGGGGAGCAGATGGCAAATGGCCCCGTCGTTAGCTTGAGGAGTGTAGATGGATTGGTAAATTCCTAGTGTCCTCCGGACTCTGCACAGACGTCATCTCTGGATTGCTTTCCCTGATCTCCACCCCTCACTCATAGCACTACATGTTGTACGGAAATGATCTGTTTAAACGTCAGTCTCTTCGCTTCTCCGCATCCCGAGCTCCAATCTCCTGCGAGGCAATCACTCTGCCAATTGCGTGCTCAGAGCCCAGTGCCCGGCAGCAAAGACCATCTGAGGGTCACCCTTGAACCAGCGCTGTTCTTGCAGCCAAGGAAACGGTGGTGATAAAGAAAGACTACGTCCCAGATGATACGGAGCTTACGCACAGTAGGCGTCAGGGAGCCCTTCTGGATTCTTATGCAGAACAGACCTGAAGAGACTGAGGAAAATTCTTTTCGATCTGAGTTGGGGAGTCTGGGGAGAGAAACTTCATGTGGGGGACGTCACCTTATTGCACAGGTGAACAGGGAGGGAGAAGCCATCAAATGGCCAGTCAGAGCTGAAAAGGACCAAGTCACCAGTACTAGGAAAGTTTACTATTATTTTCAATAGCAGCCACTTCCATGGAAAAGTCCAGGGGAAAGGGCAGATGTTTTTGAAAGGAAGAGGAAAAGTACTGCTGCATTTTGACATCAAAATGCATATTGATGAGGCAAACAGGAGGGCTGGGCTCACTCGGTATTCTCATAGACCAGCTCTCCTGGTGCTGGCTAAATCAATTGGGAAGTCCCTGTGAGGCCGATGACCTAACCTAATTGGGAAAGCACGTGGGCCCCAAAGATGTGAGCTCTGACTCAGGCTCTCACAGTCCCAGGCTACGTCGCTCGCCCCAACTGCCCGGCTCTCCCTGGGTCCTCCTGCCGCGTCCACCTGCTGCTCCCACGCTCTGCAGCCCTCACCTCTACGGGCCCTCATGTGCCCGAGCGTCAAAGCTGGGAAGCATGAGGGGGCTTGTGCTTACACTCCTTCTACCTGGAGACTTTTAGAGCTGCCAGGATCATCCAAACCATGAAGGGCAGCGCTGGGGCTGATAGGAAGTGGAGGAGGGAAGGGGAAGTGTGACCCACCTGCGGCCATGTGCAATGTCAACACCAACAATGGATCAGCCCATGTGCCCCTGCCAGTAAAAGATCTAGGACGTGTGACATCAAATGGAAAACCTAGTTCGCTGGCCTCAGAAGGATCACACAAAAAGAGGAAAAAGTTGTCAGTTCCTTACTTAAGTCAAAAAAAGAGGCATGTGTGCCCAACTTCCACTGTATCATGTATCAGAAGAATTTGCCAGTGAACGTGGCCATTCGGGCTAATCGCATGAGAAGCGTCAGCAAATGATCATGCGTACGTTTTCTCGATACTTGTCCCCTCCTGACTTTCAGGATACAGACTGTACAGAAGTTGCAGGGGCGGGGGGGGGGGGGCTTATCCTATTTCACACAGTTAGAGTGCTACGTTGGGCAAACTTGTCAAAGAGGCTTTCTGAGCTACTTCCTCTGATTGATGACTTTGGCTCATAACAAAACTCAGAGGAACCACCTCGTTCTTTTCCCCAAGTCTCCCAAGATGGAACTTTCTTGCTGATGCAATAAGACATGGAATTAAAGTGGCAAAGAAAAATTTGCTTTGATGATTTGTCCAGGCGCTCTGGCGTTAAAGGAACACGTGAGCAAACAGACGGCAGCTGGGGCCACACCGATCCCTCTTTCCTGATCTGCCCTGAGCTCCCCCAAACCTCCACAGGGTTTAGAGAGCTACTATTGGGTGAATATAAGGTCATAATTCAAGAAAAGATTCAGAGAGTTTCACAAAAATGAATCATGTTTTGAAGTTTCTACAGTTGCCCACGGAATGTGAAGCTCAGCAGGTACCTGAATTATTAAACGTTTGCTTTATCAGTGTGGTTCGATTTCAAGCACGGATTGAGCTGAAAAACAAACCATGCCTGCAAAGGGGCACCAAGCCTTAGGATTCTAGAGATGAATATATGAATTCACAGATTCTCCTTGTTTCTGACCATGTATCAAAACTCTGAGGAATGTCTGCAACTACTTAGCTCTGGGGAAATGCATTCTCTCGTACAAAATGGCTAAAATCCAAACAGCGAACTGAAATCAGAGTGGGAAATCTGGCATCTGAAGTGAGATATGCCCAGATTGAATGTACTTAGGAATTCTCACAAAAAGTTCACTTTTCTACATATATGTACGTTTGATCAAAATCAACTGGCAACTAGCAAGAGACTCATAATTATGGTTTGGTATTAATAAAACCGACTACTTTGTATAACTGAAGTTTCTTTATTCACAGGGCTCCCCAGGCTTCGAACACAAACTATTTCATCTGGTAATAACCCAAGTTTTACTGCTGCTATGGGTCATGTTCCCAGGAAGCTGTTTATTAAGGAGTGCTCTTGGGATCAACTGGGAAGGGGGAGGATTAACAGAGGGAGAAGGTGAGACATAGTGCAGACTCAGTGAAAGCATCAGCCAACCCACATGGAGCTCTGGACCGGAAGTAGCCTTCTAGAGCTGTCCCAAATTAGGGGAAGAGGGGCATTTAATGCAGGTTGTCCCTGGGAGGTGGTGTGATCTTCAGATGACCAGGCAGTCTTCCTTACAGGAGGCAAACCCCCCAGGCTAAGAGTGAAGGGCCATCTTCTCACAGAACTCCCAGCAGCTGGCAAACAAGACCTTCATTCCTGAATAGGAATCTTCCTGAATAGGAATCTTCCTGAGTAGGAATCTGGACAGTGTATCGAAGCATCCATGACAGTCCACCCCTTACAGCACTTGGATTCTTCTCTTCTTAGAGGTTCTGGGGAAAGCTCCTCAAGACACCAATGAGCTTCTGTTCCTAGTGGGAACTTAACAGAGGAAGGTTAGTGGGACGAATTATAGATATTGGGGCAATAGCTGGTTTCAGGGTGACAACTGATACTCATCTTCTCCCTCCTGTTACCCACCGAAGATCTTTCTCACTCTCAACAAGCATTTCTGGAGATCTTGGTGGTTTTCCTGACAAGACCAATCCCTCATCCCTGAGGGGTCTGAGCCACTAGCCATCATGCCCCTCTCAGGCTGTGGTCTATTTTCCTTCAAAGTTGGACTAGGGAAACCAAGAAGTACCTAAGTA
Organism: Ailuropoda melanoleuca; assembly: GCF_002007445.2. Taxonomy (NCBI): domain Eukaryota; kingdom Metazoa; phylum Chordata; class Mammalia; order Carnivora; family Ursidae; genus Ailuropoda; species Ailuropoda melanoleuca. Next base: position 27,447,180 of record NC_048232.1, read on the forward strand.
GGTCACCTGGTTCTACATTAGTCCTCCCTTCCCTGTACAGAACAGTATCTGCCTACCTGTTCCTGATGACCAGGTTCAATGATCCCTTCTAAGACAGTGACTTTTCTTCTTGCCTGTTGGCTTCTTGGTGCAAGGAGCTAGAATTGCCCATGAATTGGCCACACTAATAGTTCAAAGAGGCAATCACTGTGTCTCCTGTCAGAAGTATCCTCCCCTTTAGGAACCAGAACCTCGGAATTCACAGAGCTCAATTTTGTGAGGATAAAAAGTCCAAGTTCTTCAAGTAGGTCGCTGGGAGTGAGGGTCAGTAGGACCCTTCTGCTTCTACTCCTTGGTTCCTGGACTCCTGCATTCTACCCATTGTGAGCACAGTGGCATTTAAAGGTCTTTGATTTAAGGTCTCCTCCATCCCGAAGAATGGCGCTCCACCCAAAGAAGGATCGTCTTTGAGCCGGCACATCAGGCCAGCTTTCAACAGGTCTGTATACGCTCTGCTCTGGCTGGCAGCTTCGAGCTGTATAGTGTGAGACAGAACAGTGGAGTCATGCGCTCATGCCAGCAACTCCTTTGCTGAAAAAATGTGTTCTTTGGTCTGAGGTGATGTTATATTGGATTCCATGACGGTGGACATAACACCGTTTAAGCCTTGGATAGTGGTGCTACCTGAGGCCTAAGAGCAGGAAATATAAAATCCATATCCAGAATATGTGTCCATTCATGTTCAAATGAATTGCTGTTTCTTCCATGTTGGAAGATGTCCAGTGTAGGCAGCCCGCCAGAGTGTCAGGTTGGTCTCCTTAAGGGGTGGTGCTGTATCGGGAACTCAGGATCGCTCTCTGCTACTGGAATACTAGCCATCTGGCAGCAGCATGAGCTAGAAAACCTTGGGTAAGTGGAAGTCCAGGCTAGTGGGCCCACGCGTAGCCTCTACTCCTGCCTCCGTGGCTCTTCTATTCATGTGTAGTTGTGCCGATACTAGAAGTGGCTGATGACAGAGGCTGGGTGCCGTTAACTGGTCCGTCATTTCGTCTCTCTGCGTGCTTAGTGCCTCCCTCTTGTGAACGCGATACAAAGATCCCACAGTACGCCCTCTTACAGGTCCATGCAATGTCTACCCCAGACCTCCTGGTTGCTAATTTGCCCATTTTCTCCTTCTAGGCCCCTGCCCATTCGGTCAAGCCATTTGCTACAGCCCACAAGTCTCAGGCTGCTTCTTTTTCAACACAAAGTAGATGACCGGGGATACCACCCGAACCTTTCCCTCACCACTGTTGTTCAAGGCCACCCTTGAATGGGGCCGTGGTGCAGTCACTGTTTTCAGCTTGCACCATACAGAGCTGGTCCACCAGCAAGCCTGAGACCCTTCCTCTTCAACCGACTTCAATCATAAAGGATCCTCCATATGGTCATAGGTGTGAGCTGACGGGGAGGTGCTGGCCCAGTAACGGTGGGTGACATGGAGCCCCTGTGCTGCTTGGCCGTGTCCCCTAGTCCTTCTTGTGCTTAATTCCAGAAGCACCAATCCAGTCTTACAGGGAATCGTTCCTTGGCCTACCCCATGACATGATGTGGTGGTTCTGAGAGAACCCAGTTGCGATGGGCTGCTTTGGCCACATGGTTAGGTGGTGTCCATGGTTAGGAGCACTCTCTCTCTACTGGTTCCCCATAGCACGTAAGAGTCATTGTTAGAAAGTTGTAGAGTTCTCTGCTGCCAATGGCACAGCCAGGCTCCAGAATCCTGGAGGTCTGCACTGTGATTTTTCCATTGGGGCTTGCCAAGAACTCCACATGGCCTCTGTTCCCAGCACTGATCCCTCTACTACCAGAAGCCCATTTGGCTTCTTTGGCCCGAGTGGTAGTACCACAACCCAGACCTGATGAAGAACCTTTCCTTTTTCTGGTCCTTTCTCAGACCTGTTAACCTTTGAATGGTATTCTGGTTGAAGCAGTTTTCCCATGTGCGGAACATGCCGCTTTCGGAACTCAAATGCACCCCTCAGGTTTCACACTTCCGTCTCCATGGCGGGAGCGGGGGGGCGGAGCACGCAAAACTTGGTCTCTTCCTTTGGCTGTGATGTCGGGCATGCCCCTGAGCACGGCACCCATAAAAACTGTACCAATATGGCTGGTCCCTAGCAGGGGGCAGATACGAATCCAGAGGCTTATTTGTGATTAAATGAGTTCAATAAATTAGGTCTCCAAATGAAGACAATAAAGTTTTCCCACTGTTACTTTAAAAAAAATGATTTTCTTTTCATTTTCAAAGCTTTGTCACATGGTAAGAGCATGATACGTGACTCTGGGACATGGGGGCCATATGATTTTTTTTTTTAAAGACCTACTCACACTAATCTTTGCTTATTTATACTCTTCAAATCCATAAATAGAGCAGGATAAAATGAGCAAATGAGAAACTTAGGAGGAAGTTAAAAATACAGATTGGAAAAATTAAACAGAGCCAGGTTAAAGTTAGCAGATGAAAGCACAGGGCCAAGGCTGCTGACCAGTTGCCAGATGCCAATGGCAAACTGCCCCCTGGTCCCGCTGTGGCCGAAGCAGCGGCAGCCACGATTCACCACCCTAAGCCCCGCCACATCCAGAGGAAGGAGAGAGGCTTTGCCATGAACCGTCTCACAAAATAACTGGATGGATCACTCGCAGTGGGACGGGGTAGTTGTGTGTATGAAGTCGTGTAAACACGATCACTCCATTTGCTAAAAAATAATGCCGAAATGACTTCGCCTGGGTCTCCCAGACAGCGGATCCCAGGACAAAGGCTGGAGCGCGAACACTTTACCGTGGGGTGTGATCCAGAGAGGAGGAGGGACGAGGAGAATGGAGCAGAGAAGGATGGAAAAGCAACACAAGGATGAGTCATAGCTCCTGGCAAGTGGCTGCTGGCTCCTTCTGTCCTGCCTGAGTTGTAGGAAAGACATCGCAGGGCTCTCCATCTTGGGGGGAGAAAGGAAAGCATTTATACATTAGGGCTTATGCTTTGTAGGTCGAAGTTTTGCCCCCAAAACGTCCTCCCCTGCATCTCAGGCTTTGTCAGTGCAATGTGCCCCGTGTGGCCCAGAGACTCTCCAGGGCGGATGGGGAGCTCCAGCAGAGACGCGAGGCCAGGCACAGGGCAAGCCTCTGGCAGGCTGCGCCCACAGGAAGCTGCCCAGAGCCTGAATCAATGGCTGGAATAAGGGGCAGGGGAAGCCCAAAGGTGAGAAGCCGTACCCAAGAAGTGCCCAGTGCATACTTCAGATCTAAAATGAGATGTTGCTTTTAAAGCCTCTTTTTTAAAAATTTTTTATTTTTTTATTTTTTTGTTGTAAAGTTCCATGATTCATTAGTTGTGTATAACACCCACTGCACCATGCAGTACGTGCCCTCCTTACTACCCATCAGCAGCCTATCCCATTCCCCCACCCCTCTCCCCTCTGAAGCCCTCAGTTTGTTTCTCAGAGTCCTTCTTTTGGAGAGAATCTTTTGATCTGGAGCAAATTTCTGATCTCTAAGAAGTGACCCCCTGTACGATTTAAGTGATGTCAGGATATGTGGGTCAAGCACCATTCTGGGCACGGAAATTCTATCCATGAACAGAGGCAACATTTAAAAAATATGTCTTTTGCTCCTTGTTTCAAACGATAAAGTGTTCACGAATGCATCGAAGATTATATCGGAAAACAGATTTATTCTAAACATCTAGTGTAGCAAACTCTACCCAAGTTAATGTTCTGCACGGAAAATAAAGACTTGAAGGAGTAAAACTGTCGATATTATACATACGGGTAAGAAATCATTTCTACGCTCATTTTCAGAGTACCTTTGAGTTTCCAGAAGCAGCTTTCTTTTATGCTGGGAAGTCGAAGTGCACTGTTAAAACAATGTGAATTTTCACACCGTGGTCTAACATACAGGCCCTGAAATGTTTTCTTCTCTGAGAATCCAGTATTGATGTTTTCATGGTCAAATTAAGCTACAACAAATGAGACGAGATCTTATTCACATTTTCATTGTAGGCACATCTCTATTGTTTCAAATAACACGGACTTCTGGATCCTAGTCCTGTTGCGGAGAAACTTAGCACTTGGCTACTCAGTCAGTCCTGGAAAATTGATTGTAGGCAAAACTTCTGTTCCACTCCTCTGTTTGAGAATAGAGTATAATGACATCACAATTTAAATTTACTTGGAGGGAGAGCTCAGCAAACGCTATTACAGAATTAGAATCCTTCTAGCTGGAAAAGTAATGATGAATGCTCAGAACATTTCACCTGAGCTAAGAAGGCAGCAAGCAGAGAAAAATTCCTCCCTTAGGCCGTGGTCCTCCGTGATCTTGCTCCACCGCCAGGAGACTTAATTACTTCAATTAACCTATTAGAGGTCAGATATTTAATTTTTAATTAATTATTAGCAGTTAAATAAAATTTATATCCATCAGGAAAATTCTAAATACACGAGAGCTTGTAAAGTCTCAACATCCTAAGTTAGATACCACTATTTCTATTCATAAATGCAACGTCTGAGGTACAGAGACGCAAAGGACTGCCTCAAAATCACACAGCTAAGATGTGGGAGAGAGAGCTGAATTCCAGCTCAGACAGCACGATGCCACAGACGCCTCTCCAACCACATCCTCCATTCTCTCTGTCCTGTCGAAACTCAAGGAACAAATCAGTCCAAGTCGTAACAAAGAAGCCAGGTGGCAGGAGCCAGCCTTCATGCCCGCAAATCAATCTCCAGGAGCTCCCCCCACAGCAGCCCCTTCACCTCCCAGGGCCCGGGGTGGGGGTGGTGCAGCCAAGTTTTCATTTAGCTTCATCCATATTCCCCAGCTGCAAAATGTTACTAGAGGCTCCTGGAAAACAAGCAACCTGGGTTACCTGTCTTCCCCAAACTTGTCTCACGACGGTAACTCTTTCTGAGAAGCGCCAGCCTCACACTGATTCTGCAGAAGACGGTTCTGAAATCGCTGAGCTGCCCAGTTCCACAAAATAATACATTCTAAAAGGTCATTCTGTTCCCACGTGGTACTCACAGTCTGGCCTCACATTCACAACAGAAAATGCTGGAATGGGCTTCTCCCTGAGAGTCTGGTTACTCATCGGTTCAGCACATATTTAGGGAACACGGTGGGGCAGGCACTGTGCTGGACATCGAGACTCTACGCACGCACGGAAATGCCAGTTTCCGTCTCAAGAAGCTTCCGGTGGAACAGAGATGGCAAACTGTGCCCAGCTGTGCTCATCATGAGGCGTGTGCCGGGCCACAGGATCGCTTAACAGGATGACCTTATGTGGGTCACCAAGGAAGTGACATTTCACCCGAGGCCTCAAGAACGAGCAGGAGGTAAACAGGGTCACGGGGAAATCCATGCAGAGGGACCTGTGTGGGTAGAGGGCCCTTCTAGTAATAAGCGCCTCTTCACCCTTCAAACTCGACTTAGACCGCCTGCTCTCTCTGGAGGCTCGATTGAGGCACCCGACTATTGCACTGAACGCCCGGAGTCCCCGTTAGCTGTTGTCTTGCACACAGCGCTCCATCGGAGGGCTGAGTCTTGGCTGTTCGTATCCCCAGCCCATTGCCAGCGAGCGGGCATACCGAGACACAAAGGAGCAAAGGGGAAAAGGGAGGGGGTAATTAATACCGAGCTGTACACACAGGTTCATTCTCCAGCACGCCTCGTTTTCTGTCATAAAGAAAGAGAACAGTTCTACTCAGTGGTCACATGGTCCACCTTCACTCCACACGTTAATTTATTCTCCAAACATTTGTGTTAAGAACGGGGACACAATGATGGATAAGATGCGGCGGCTGTGTTCAAGGAGCTTAGGATTTAGTGGTGGGCAATCAGAAAGGCAGGTCCCTCCTTCTTTCACCCACTATGAAACAGAAAAGGCAGGAGGAGTTTCGACGTCAACCGTCCACGCGGGAATTGGCCTTGCCCTCTGACCGCTGGCTCTCAAACTGCCAGCCCGGAGACCTGCACCAGGAAGGGCTGAGCTGGATTCCCCACTCTGGCGGCAGCAAACTTTCCTGCCCCTTCACGGGTCCCTCCCAGCCAGGCTGAGGCCGCCCCAGCTCAGGCTGTCCGAGGACCGCGGCGGCGGGGCGCGCACTACCTTCCTCGCCGAGCCGGATCGCCGCCCCCAGGCCGCCCACGGCCCATTCCCAGGGCGCCGCAGCCCGCGCCTCCGCAAACCCGGGACGAATCGGGCGTCGCGGGCGCCGGAAGGAGGCTGGGGGCCGAGCGCGCCCCTCCACCCGCCTCCTCCCCTCCCCAGCACGACGTCACCCGGGTCACGTGGGTGACCCCCGCCTCCGCCCCCGCCAGACTCAGCTGCTCCGCCCGGGGAGCGGGGGAGTTGGGGGCGGGCGGCGCGTCTGCTCGGCCCCTCCCCGACCCCTCCCCCGGAGCCGAGCCCGGCGTTAAGCAAGGGGCTCCGGTGAAATTGGAACCAGTGTTCTAAATTAAGGGGAGCAGATGTCCCTGTTTTGCTCGGGAGGCCTGGGTGGCCTGCTGTTCAGACAGAAATCGTTGAGGCACTGACCTTCCGGGGCCGCTGTCAATCTCCGCGTGCAGATGGCCAGCCCGGAGCCCTGCCCGCTCCTCTGCATTGGAAATGCGGCAGCAGGGGGATCCGGGCAGCTTGAGAGAAAAGTCTGCGTGGGGGGTGGGGGAGGAGGCCCGGGGGAGGCAGAGGGCAGGAGAAAAAGGCCTGCTCCGAGCACAATGGAGCCCCCGTGGCGGCCCCTCGGAGGACAATGCAGTCCCCGGGGACCCGCGGTTGGCTGCGCCAGGCCCGCCGGCCCGCGCTCCAGCTGCCTCTTCAGAACAAGGCCGTGCAAATGTGCCCACTTGATTCTAAATCCTCTTAGGCGCTATCCATGTGAACGAAGGAAGGGGTGGCCTTACAACCCTTTACAATTGGAGGCCTGGGAACCCCGGCGCTCGGCAAAATATCTGCACCGCGCATGCAAATGGAGTCGATCACTTGGAGAATTGGGCAGAAAATCTCTCTGCCCTGTAGTAGGTGAACAAAACCCACCAGCTAAGCGTCGGCAGTAAACACTGATGTATCGGCCCTTCGATGCCGCTCAGGGTCCTGAAATACCTTCAGGGTGTTTCCCTAGAAGAGACTTCGCGTTAAATGTTCAGAAAAGCCAGCTAAGCTGCGCAAAGTCATTAGTCACCCAGGTATTTACACTGTTTTTCCTATTTCCTTTCTCTCTTGGCCTCTGTGGTCAGTAGTATAAAATTCCTAGGAACTCCCACCTAAACACCAGCTTCCTGTTTATGCTCCCAGTGGCTTTAATGTTTAGCTGCTAAAAGCAGTTGACCAAGGCTCTATGAAACAATCAGCAGAGGTTCACAGGTGAATGGGGGGGGGGGAACCAAAGGAGTAGGTCAAAGGTCCAGGTTCATTTTTAATCACTTGTGTCAAAATCACAGGGGAAAAAAGATAAAATTAAAGTGTAACTTAATGCCTACGATCTTGGTTCATTTCATTTGGCCCCTGTGTCTGCATGAACCTATAAAATATGATACGCTAGTCTAAAGTATGAACATTTCCATTTCTAGCAGTTAAAAGCCCTTTTTTCAATGTGCATGACATTCCTTTGTTTTAGAAGGTTACAGTTCACACATAAGCACATTCTGTGCGCGCCTGTATGTGCCTTACACCTCACCATGGCTGTCTTCTTGACGTTCCTGCAGCAAAATGTTGCGCTTCTGTACCTCTTTGAATTACAGCCTCCCTGACCTGGAAAAGAACCCTAAAGGGCACTTCGTCCAGCCCGTTTCTGATACAGAGTTCCCTCACCGTTCCCAGGAGCGATGAGTTATGCTGTGATAGAATCCCCTTACAGCTCTCTGCCAGAGAAGATAGCATCCTTCCCTGACAATCTTCTTTTTAAATAAGGTTTTCCTATATGTAAGACCGAAATCTGTCTTCACTAACAGAGCTACACAGGATAAATCTAATAATCTCGCTTGCACATGATATTATCCTTGAAGGATTTGGAGACAACGCTCAGTTCCCTCAGAGTCTTATCCCAGCTGAAACATCTCCAGATCCTCCAGCAGTCCCCCCACCTCCACGCACCCTCCCCGCCCCCGCCCCCAGCACTGGTCTGAGTCTCCTGCACCTTCCCAAGTTATCCAAGATGCTCTGGTAAGTCTAAGTCCCTTTGAAGCTGAAGATAATGCTTCAATTCATGCTCAAATTCAGCTTAGGAGATAGCCTAGAGAGTACAGCTGAAAACCAACAGGGCCAATCAGTCAGACCATGTCCAAGTTACTCTGACAAAAATAAATTTTGGGTTTCCACTTTCGTCTTGTTCTACTCTGTGTCAGTGATGCCAGACTCAGTTCGGACGCCCAGGAAAGGAGACAGCCGTATCGTGTGCTCGTACTGTGCCTTTCGCGTTCTTGCACCTTGTCCTTGCAAAAACCCTCTGAGTAAGTACTATGGTCACTCCTCTTTCACAGAATCACAGGTCAAAGAATCCACCCAAGAACACGCAGCTAGGAAGTCGTCGAGCGAACTCTCTAGAGCCTGTGCTTGTATACAAAGCCGCTGTCCTAGAGTCTCGTCGTTAAAACTGAGATCGTGAACCTTCGCTTCCACGTACTTGGAGGATGTACGGCTTTAATTCAAGGTCAGCTTGTATACATCATGTTTATACAGCTACAAAAACTTCTGAAATACAAGTTAAGAACTTTAGGTGGGGAGGGGCGCCTGGGTGGCACAGCGGTTAAGCGTCTGCCTTCGGCTCAGGGCGTGATCCCGGCGTTATGGGATCGAGCCCCACATCAGGCTTCTCCGCTAGGAGCCTGCTTCTTCCTCTCCCATTCCCCCTGCTTGTGTTCCCTCTCTTGCTGGCTGTCTCTATCTCTGTCGAATAAATAAATAAAATCTTAAAAAAAAAAAAAGAACTTTAGGTGGGGAAAAAAGTTCTTTCTGGAAGCCAATGAAACAGAAATTCCAAGTTAAAGCCAAAAGTCATCCCAAACATGCTTTTATTCCAGTGGTATTACTTAGCAGCAAAGTGTTCTATTCCCCTTGGGGCGCCTGGGTGGCACAGCGGTTAAGCGTCTGCCTTCGGCTCAGGGCGTGATCCCGGCGTTCTGGGATCGAGCCCCACATCAGGCTCCTCCTCTATGAGCCTGCCTCTTCCTCTCCCACTCCCCCTGCTTGTGTTCCCTCTCTCGCTGGCTGTCTCTATCTCTGTCAAATAAATAAATAAAAATTTTAAAAAAAAAAAAAAAAAAAAAAAGTGTTCTATTCCCCTTGAGCTTCCTGCCTGGGGCTAAGGGCACACCAGGCCCTCGAGGCTGAATTGTTCCATGTATTTCGGCTACAGCAGAACGGACACCATTGCCGCTTACTCCCGCCTGCTGTCCCGTGTATCAGTTCGTCAAGAAAGAGGAAGGAATCTGTTTCCCGCGCACACACTGTCATTTTTTCCCAGCGTCGCTCAGGCTGCCAGAACCAAAGTGAAACCACAGAGAGGAGATTTAGATCAGCCTGTTGATCGGCCTGTTGCTATTTTACAGTTTTAGGAGGGGTTGGACGTCAAACACTTGAAACTGTCAGCTACACATTCCTTCTCAGAATAAAGCAGCACTGGCATGTACCCTGCTGGAGTAGTTTCTACCCCCAAATCTTGGAAACTCTCTCTCTCTCCAGGAAAATAGTTTCCAGAAGGCACACCGAATGATGGGAGTTAGTTCCGAGGGGCTCTTAGAGTCAACAGTGAACTGACAGGTACTGACATCTGGCCAGGTGGACCTTGAGCGTTAGCAGGGACGTCGCTTGGCCGTTTAGATTTTTCTAATTTGTTTTTTATTATAAATAGTGCTTGAGACACCTTTTCCTTGCTACCCCAGCTGAAGGACCGTCCGCGATCACTATCACATTAATCTATTTATTTTCTTCATGGTATTTACGGCAACCTAATGCCTCGTTGCTTACAGGCTTGTTTGTGCTCGACTTGACTTCTCTGGATCACAACTTGTGCAAAGACAAATCCTTTGGTCTGTCTTGTTCATTACCTAGCCTACAGTAGAGCCTCAGAAATATTTTTTTTGAATGAACATATATTTTGTGAAAAAAAATATATATAAATATATATATATATGTATCTCTTGTACAATTCTTTCCTTCAAACAAATTTTTGGAGTATTCACATTCCTACAGCCAGAAAGTAGAACCTTGTTGCCAAGGGCAGTGGCCAGGGGGGATGGGGAGTTAGTGTTTAATGGATACAGAGTTTCAGTTTGGGGAAGATAAAAATGTTGCAGATGGATGGTGGGGACGGTTGCACAACAATGTGAATGTACTTAATGCCATTGAACTGGACACTTAAAAATGGTTAAAATCATAAATTTTAGAGTGCATATATTTTAACACAATAAAAATAAATTCTTTGAATTGGTAATCTTGGTCTAAGAGTTAGCGTATATATTTTAAATTGGGGTGTATATTACTAAACTTCCTTCCTGAAGTGATGCCAATTTACTTTCCACCTACCAGTGCCTGATAATAGTGATTGCCCAGCACATCTCCAACACTGTGTTCTTAGCCTTTTTATTCTTTGTGTTTGGTGAGTAAACATACATACACACACACACACACACACACACACACATACACACTTTAATTATTGTTTTACTTGTGTGACTATGCTTATTATTAAGGGCTTAATATATTTTCATGTTTGGTATTTCTTCTTTTGTGAAAAGCCTTTCCCATTTTTTATGGGCCTATTTCCTTTGATTGATTTATAAGAGTTTGTATATAGTAAAGATAATAACCCTTGGTCTGCTATACAGCTTGCAATTAATTTTTCCCAGCTCATTATTTCTCTTTAAATGTTATTTAAATTCAAAATTATACACAACTGTTAAATTATTGAACACTACATCTGAAACTAATGTCGGCCAATCGAATTTAAATTTAAAAAAATAAAAATAAAAATAAAATTGTATGCTGAATCAATATCATTGTGGGGTGAAAAAAACCCTCCCCCATTCCAAGATTGTAAGAATATTCATCCATGTTTTTACCCCATACCTTTGTGGCTTTGTTTTTTTTATACTTACATATTTGATGCATTTATATGCTGATGGCAAGAAGTAAGATAAAGATCCAACTGAATTGCTTTTTAATTAGTCAGTTAATCATCATTTATTACATCATCCATGCTTCTCTCAATAATTTGAAATGACTTCTTTGTGTTGCAGTAAATAACCATATTCTTAGATCTGTTTCATTTCAGCACCTAGACCATGCTATTTTATTTACAGTAAGTTACCAATATATTTAGGTGGTGCCTATTGCCACAAATTCCAGACTAGTGACTAACCTCTATGCTTGGGACTTAATCCATTATTGGAAAAATTTTAAATTATGTATAATTATACACTGGAAAGGTATAGCCTGTTAGAGAATTTCCTCTGCTGGGAGCCAGCAAGGAAGAGAGAGTAGGCTGCTGCCAGCAGACACTTAGAAGACCAGCGATAGGAAGGAGAAGGCTTGGCTGGGATACTCGGCACGGTGTCAGGACCTGCCCTTACCTCCGACTCGTGCTCCCCAGCTAGTGTTCATCACCTGTGTGGCAGACAGAAAGCTGGTGGGCTTTGCCCTCTTGATATTGAGCCCTAGCTCTGCCACTTCCTAGGTTTGTGGTCTTAGAGAAATCTCTTAAATAGTTTGCTTATTGCAAGGCTAATAATAACTACCTAAGATGATAGTTACAAAGATTGGCCAATATGGGCGCCTGAGTGGCTCAGTCGGTTAAGCATCTACCTTCAGCTCAGGTCACCATCCCAAGGTTCTGGGATCGAGTCCTGCATCAGGCTCCTTGCTCGGTGGGGAGTCTGCTTCTTCCTCTCCCCCCGCTCATGCTCTCCCTCTCTCTCTCAAATAAATAAATAAAATCTTTAAAAAAAAAAAGATGGACCAATACACTTAAATGCACTCTGGAAATGATCTCATCTAAATATTTATCATCGTTATTATTGATATAGGAGAGGGACGCTTTCCCTCCCGTGCCTTCATGCTTCTGCCTATCCACCTGCATCCTGGCCTTGCTCCTTCCTGTGAGACCCCTTCTCCTCCGCAGAAGAGCTGCTTACAAAACGGCGGGACTCAGGCCACCATTGTCTGAAGACACGGGGTCAGGCGGTCTCTCTTCTGCTCGACCTCATCCAGGACACTGCTGGCTGCATCAGTGAGGTTAGGGTGCGCTCTATGGACATTCTTAATTTGCCAGTCCTGTGATTAATTTTGTTTCGATGGGGGGTGGGGAGGTTCAGAGGTCTGTTTGGCCTTAAGTCTAAACCATGGATCTGATCCAGCTTAACTAGTGAGCTCTCCATTGGGGGCCATTGGGAGATAGCAATAAAGTGGTATTTTGATTGCCATTCTGCCATTACTCCTTGTGTGTTCTTACACACACGCCCCTCGTGTGTCATTACATACTGACCTCGTGGGAGGAGGAAAGACGGACAGAGACTGGAGCATTCCTAGCTCTCCGGTGACAATACCATCCTGGCCATCAAAGCTCTCTGACCTTTAACCTCTGACAATTACCAGTCCCTCGTGCCAGTCAATTACTCCCCCAAGGAGGTTACTGCGCACAGTGCACGGAGTAAGAGTTCAGTAACTATGGTTCTTATTACTCCTTCTCAGGTTGGCCTATGCCTCTCATGTTCTGTCTCCATGTCTTAGGGTGGCGTTTCACCGGGCAGCTTGCCAGGGAGCATTCGAGCATCCTGGAGCAGAGCAGGAGGGGGCGTGAGAGCCGCAGGGCCAGCAGGGAGCTCTGTGAAGGACAAGGGCACTGTAAACCATGGGCCAGGGAGCCCCAGTAGCCCCACGGCCTTCTCTTGTCGCGAGTGGGCTGGGGTGGGATCCCCATGCAGCATCCACCCATTCATTTAATGAGTATTTGTGCAATGCCCGTGCCACACACTGGGAGTCAGGTGGGGAGCCTCAAGGTGGGGCGGACAAACAGCATAAAACAGATGACTAGAACCACCCAGTGTGGCAAGAGCTATCCAGACACAACAGGGCGCTGAGATCAACACAGGATTGGCCCGGAGGCCCCTCCAGACCTGACGGTGGGGGGGGAGGTTGGCGCTCTGAATCCCTCGATTCAACTTCCGACGTGACCTTATTTTCTCATCCCGTAAGTATTTGGAAAAGATTTCCACCAGCTCTTCCATTTGTTAGTTTTCTAGTGACAAAAGAAAATAAAATCACAAGGTGGTGAGCTACGGAAACCTGAAAACCAGGGGGCCAGGTGTTCCCAGTCATATTTCCCTCTTTGTTTGCCCTTTGACACCTTTTACTTGATTGCTTTTAGGCCTGGATTAATTTTTCCTGGCCAGAGGCCCATGCTAATTTGCATGGCTATTCTATATACGGGTCAGACCTGCCAAGACAGCAGGCCAGCCTGAATTCACAAACAGAGTCACATCCATCAAGTGGCCCAGAGCTCAATATACTCACCATAGAAGAATGGAGGATAATGAGAAATCCTACCACAGCCTGAAATTGTGACTCACCAGGGTTGCCCTGTGGTCAAGCTCATGGGTAAACCACTCCATCATCCTTATGTTCTGCTTGTCAAACACTTGTGGGATTCCATTTTGGGCTTTAGACATGTAATTACGGTTCCCATTGTTTCCAAAGCCAGAATTAAGCCTCAGATTATATAATTAATTGTGAGTTAGGTAGAGTGCCTTCTTTCATTTTACACTCTCCTCTATGATGTTAATACAAATCCTTGTTTTGTTCAGCGATACCATATATTCTCAAGCCACACTAGTCAATAAAATACACATCAGTGTTGTCATATTTAGCTGTTCTTATGAATGGGTAACTGGAAGGCTTACTTACAACTGTAGTTAAAATCTATTATGGGAACCTTGGTTCTTTCCTTGTGTTTGTTGACACAACCAATAATTCTTTCAGTCACCAGAAGTGTTTGTTCATTCATTTACACATTTATTCATGTAATCATTCAACACATATTGTTTAAGGTTTATTATGGGGGAGCAACTGTGCTAAGCACAAAGTAAGAAGACACGGTCTCCGGCCCCAAAATGGCATAACTAACATGGTACCCACTTTGGGGGAAGGAGTGGCAGGTTGTATCTGAGTGTAAATCATAAGTGCCTGCCCACCCTACCCCAAACTCATCTGAGATTCTGATTTGCCAGGTCCAGAGTGAAGCCCTGGCGGGTGGATTTGGAAAAACTTCCAGGGTAATTCTGATTACACACTGGGTTAGGAACCATTGCTCTAGAGATCTTCCCAGAATTCTGTAGAACTCAGATCCCTTTTGTGGGGCAGCCTAACCACGAGCCCTCTCTCACCCTAACCAGAGCATCATCTGAAGGTGGGCAGTGTCTGACCAGGGCCAGGAGTAACATTCACGCTCATGGCCACGAGAATCTGTCCATTCCTGAGGGGTTGTTCCCAGTCATAGAGTCAGGCCTACTCTGGCCCCCATGCCAACTCTGAACGTCCTGCTGAACCAGCCTGGTCACCGGACCTCTAACCTGGGCTCTCAAATCCTGCCTTCTGGTGTTGGCTTTGCAGTCATATCTCTGTCTGATTTCCCTCGTTAGCCGAGTGGAGACCCAGGGCACCCAGGCCACAGACAGCAGATTCCTGGGCACCTGGACTGAGCACATGGCTGTCCTGTGGGCTGAGGTGTGTGGAGTTAGTTGACAGAGCAGTCAGAAAAGAAGCAGTCAGGAAAGTGTCGAATCCCAGTGATGGGCAGGAGGACTCAGCCACCCAAAGAAGCTAGACAGGGGGGAAGAAGTCAGCATGACACCCCCAAGAAAAAGCGGGCTCTGCAACAAAGACAGCTCAAAGAGGGGCGGGGTGGGAGGGGTCGTGTTTTTTTTATCCAGTGCCACAGGTGTGTGACAGGACAGTTAGAGGCCTGACCTCAGAGAGGACACAGCCCCACCTGCCACTGCCTCTCCAGCTTGCTCCCCCGGTTTAGACTGCTTCCTGTCTGCCCTTTTCCCCATTCCCACCCCCTGCTCCCAGCCCAGGTCAACCCCCCCNCACAAAACCAAGTTTGAGTGGCTGGCGATAGCTTGTATCACGCAAAGGCCATTGCCAGCTTGTGAATTCTGGTTTGTTTGTTTTAATTTCTACTGTCAAGTCTGATAGGATATGGACATGATAGTCTGCCTGGCAGGGCTGACATTGGTGATGAGTGAGTCAGCGACCGTCCATTCCACGTCTCGTGATTGTGTTTTAATCTTGCACTTGTAACATTTGCACCTGGTTTAGGTGCCATGAGTCTCTTGAACTGATAAATACAGTCAATTCCTAAAGTCTCACTTAAACTCATGAGCTTTATAAGCCCAAATAAAACCAAGAATGTGAGTTAGCTTGTTTTCTCTTTTCCAGTGCTGGCTATATACTGTCTTGACTTTAACTTTTTGTCCCATGTCATGTGTTCGTTCATTCAATCGGCTTTTACCTGTTCTGCGGGACCACCTGTGATGCTTCACAAGCCGGCCCCCAACTACACCTCCTGCCCCATCGGCCACGCATCCCTGGCATGTGCCCCCCCCCGCCACACACACACTGTCTGGCACACTCCCAGTGTAAATGAATACACATGGTCTCTGTCCCTCGACGTTGCTCAGTCACGTGAGGGTGACGGCCATGCATTGATTGTTCTGAGGTGATGGATGCTTTGGTGGCGCCTGACCTGGGTCTCAAAGGGCACAGAACAGATCATTAAGGACAGTTCTGCCGAGGCAGCAGGTGGCCAGCGCTGGAGCCCAGGGAGGGGGGGAGGGGTGTGGTCCGGGGAGGGCGAGCCTGCCTGGCAGGGGGTGTGTGGTAGGGGGTCGCCGGAGGGGAGTTCTCTGCGGAGGCATGGCCTGAGCGTCCTGTGCTGGTCCTGGATATGGCAGTCCTGCCATTCAGCCTGCCCCTCTGATGTGGGCGCATTTCCAGGTCCCCCTCCAGGGCTGGCTGCTGAAGTAGAAGGGAAAACTCAGATCTTTGTTCTTGGGAGACAGGGAGGGAGTCGGTTTAGGGTGTTTATTTCTCTTCCTTTTGACATTAAAGCAAACCGCATTTAACTGCTGCCGGGACCCCTGTTCAGGTGTGCAACAGTCCCGGCGGCACGTGGGGCCCACCCCTGGCACGCCCCGCCCCAAAAGAGACCGGTGTGGGAGCCCTCAGGAAGGTCTGCTGCCCAAGTCTAAAAATAGGTGCGCAAAGAAGCCGAGACTCGGGATAAAGGCTCTCACCAGGCCCCAGGAAAGCCAGCTGTATCAAGTTCAGGTTTCCTCCCGGCCAAGCCGCAGGGTCGTGAGAGACTTCCCGGCTGGGCTTCTGGAGCTGGGAAAGGGGAGGAGGAAGGGGGAGGCAGGATGTGGTGTTGGGGCTGTGCTGCCTGGAGAGCCAGGGCTCACAGCAAAAATCCTCCTCAGGACTCTGTGAGCGGTGCTAACCAGTTTAAGAAAACAACCCCGACAAAAAAGCACAGAAGCACAAAGCCCCCGAAAAACTGTTGGCTTGAGTCTCCTTCGGTGGAAACCGGGATTTGGGATCGTTCTCGTGGGGGTGGCCAGCTCCCGGGTTTCAGGGTCTTCTGAGTATGGGTGACCATCAGCAAAACCACGAAAAACACAACAGTTATCCCGATAAAACCAAATGTGCCTCGGGTTCAGGGTCATGAACGGCGGATAGAACTCAGCGGTGATTTGCAAAGAGCCCGGCTGAGCCAGGGTGTGACTATAGCAGGAGTCCCTTTTCTGACCCTTCCTGCCGACGTATCTTCCCTCCGTCCTGCCAGCAGCTGAGCCTGTCTGCTGAAGGTTGGGGGCGACTTCCTTTCAGGGGACGTGGGTCCGAGGGGTTGGAATTGTAATAGGTTTCAATCCCGAGTTGGTACGTTCTAGGACAGAAACTTCCTCTTTGCTTCTGACCTCCTTCCAGAAGGAAAAAGAAAAAGCCAGTCCCAGGAAGATGAAACAACATAGTCACCCTGCAATCCCCGGGGAACCACGTCAGGGGGCTTCCATTAGCAGGTAGATGTGCTGTTTTCCATGTGTATTAAACATGAGAAGCTTTGAGTACATTTCTGGTGAGTCACACTGAGGGGGATGACTAGTTTTTTTAGACTCTGACAAAGATCGTTACCAAAATATCTAATGCAGCTATCATCGTTTGGGGACTCACGCATTTAGAAATATTGAAAGGCCCCCACCCTTTCACTTTTTATTTTTATTTTTTTTAATTTACCTTAAGCAATGCACTTTATTTTGGGGTTTTTTTTCTAGCTTTATTGAGATGTAACTGACAAAGCCTCTAGCCATTTAAATCCTCATGTAATTTAGAGAAAAAAATGATTCTCTTTTTTTACTTACAGGTTGCTCTTACTCTTTCCTGACCCTCAGAAGATTCTTTCTTGAAAAAATATCCTCCTTTATGTCTGTAAGACAGGATCGACAGGAAAGGATGGGAGAGGGCAGTAGTGTTTCCTGAGTGACTACTGGATTCCAGGTCAATGAATGGCCAGTGAATCGGAATTCTAATTCGGCAGGTCTCCTCCATCAGACTAGCATCGGAAGCCCGGCGGCAGGGTAGCAGGTGGTGAAGGCTGTAGCCTGAAGCCCCACTGCCCAGGTCCACGTTCAAGCTCTGTCTCGTCCAAGTAATGTGACTTTGGGCAGTTGTCTAATGTCTTTGCAACTCAATATTGTCTCCCCTAAAATGGAGGAAGTGCGTTCCTACTCTGTGAGTTCAGGTGGCTTTAATTAGCTAATATATAGCACTTGGCATAGTATCTGGCATAGAGTAAGTGCTCAATAAATGCTAGCTGCTTCTGCTCCAGTGATTACCATTTGCCACCAATAAATCTGAAAACATCTTATATTAAGTGAACACGGATTCATTTGGAAAGGTTAGCCTGTTATTAGCTGTGTAGGAACTATGACTGGTTTCAATGCATGTATATATATATTTTTTTCCCTTTTTTTTTTTTTTTTTGGAAAAGGCACAAAGTACCCAATATAACTAGTAGCTTGCCTTTTGGTAACATAGAAACGTGTTCCTGGTCTCTGCTTTCCTAGCACTGCTGCACTCACAGAGTTAAAGCCTCCCAAGTAGTAAAAACCCTCCACTCCCAGAGGGTAGTTAACTCACCATTTGGATCAGGCTATTACTTGATCCTTCCCCCTTTTATTTCAAAGACCCTTTTTGCAGTTATTCAATTTACTTCTAAGGGCCTGAAGTGTTATGGAATAAATTTGCTTACGGTGATGGACGGGCATTTTGACAACCCACAGCATTGCTTCTGAAGCATTTTTATTACCGCTCGGTATCACCCAACAGTGAAATAACACAGGACGCCCATCAACAAGGTGAGTATCCCTCTCAGGTTGCAGAGAGATCAGGTGGCCTGTTTAAAACTGCCCAGTGAACTGGTCACAGGCAAATCGGGATGCCATGGGGCCACCCTCACTTACGCGGAGGTAAAATGAGGGAGCCGGTCATTCTCTGCCCATATGTCTTCAATTAGAAACAAAGGAAGTCAGGACTTTTTATCCACTTGAGAAAAACAGTGAAACGTTACAGCTAAATTGAAAATTACGGTCACCAAAAGTCTGTGTGTTTGAGCTACTCGACGGCCAGCACGGGGGTAAACATTTGCGACGCGGCCGTCCAGGCATGGTGGCTGGAAAGAGTGAGCGTCACCAGAGAACCACAAAGCAGCTGGACAAGGAGCAGGAACGTGGCCCTGAAGCACTCGGGACAGTCACTGTCCTTTTGCTCTGGTCTCTGGAGGAGAAAATTACACCCCGTGGTTTTTTGTTTTTTGTTTTTTCCAATCCAGATGCAAAACCAAAAACTTGAGCCCGAACATTCGCAGTCAAAGGAAAACGTTCCAAGACCTCAGAAATGTTCATTCAACCAAAGACCATTTTCCTGACTCGTCATTTGGTCAGTGATCACCGGGTTTAGAAAGGCTCCGGGTGGTCCAGTTTCCCCTGGGAACTCCGTAAGTTTCATGGTTTCCGTTTCCAGAGTTTTCTGCTTGCCTTGGAGTTCCACGGAAACGGAATTTGCTGAGGAAGTGAGTGCCAGAGGCTCAGCTGCAGAAGGTAGTTCAGTGCTGAGGAAGGAAAACCTAATTAGGATTCCTCCCTCTTTCTTGATACCCTTTGCTGGCCTGAGCCCGGCCGCGTGGAGATGGGGGCTTTGAGGTGTTGATCCCCAGTACACCTGCATAAGAAAGATGCTCCACTTAAAATTTCAAAACCTGTTATAACGATCTATACATTTTTTATAAGTGCCAGTAGCTCTCCTTCCACCTCTTTGGGGTGTCAGAACCGCTAAGCCTCAAGCGTCTCCATCCCTCAGGGCCCGAGTCGGCTGGAGCTGGGGCGGTGTGAACCCCTGATTCAGGCACAATTTCATGCAGACCTCGAATTTGAAGTATGCAAACTAGGTTTTCTCCTTTCGAAACCGTCCCGTACAATTTAGCTGAGGAGAATGCAAATTGCACGGCAAGACGAATAAGGGCCATCCAAAAGGGATGGAAATTGCTCAAATGAACGATTTGCATCGACTATCCTCCAGGGGAAAATAAATGCAAAAACATCTGTTGTGAAAGTTCAAGTATCATCCTCAACTTCTCCAACTTTCTTCGCCTTGTTTTGTACAGCAAAGCACTAACCGAAGGCAAGGTGGCTTCTTGTTCCTTTGTTTGCACGCAGAGGAGAGTCTGATCTCTACAGCAAATTGTCCAGGGCCCGGGTGTGGAGGATGAGAACGGGAACGTGAAGAGCAGCCATTCAGCTTCTGGAACAAGTCGGAGGCGGGTCCCGCTGACAACAGAGTTGGTTGAGGAATGTCAGCAAGCTCCGCCCAGAGGAGGCCATCATTCTGCCAGTCTGTAAGACTAAACATCACACAGTACCCCCAGTTCTCTAACTAGGCAGAACACTTGCCACGCTTTTCCAGCTCCAATAGATATTTCTTCTTCCGAAGGCGGGAAGATCATGTGTTTCTCAAAACTAAGTAGAGGACAGCGGAAGATGCCAAGTGGTCAGCCACCTGGCTGACGTTCGGAGAGTCGATCTTCACTGTCTGCTGGGGGGATATAAGGTGGGACTTGCTCCCTGTCCAGCACGCAGCCGCTGGGGGCAGGTCAGGCAACGGCAGACCCAGAGCTCTGTATCCAAGTAGGGCAAGTATTGTAGCAAATGCCAGACTGCAAGTTGGTTTTCTTCTTGCCCTTCAGAGTTGCGTTTTCTAATTTCATTATGTCCCTAAGCTCGACATCAAGACCAATTAGAAGAGAATCAAGATCATGCCCGGGAGTGTGTGGGGCTCAGCAGATAAAAAGCTGTTGCTCGTAGATCATGGGGGAACTCTGGCCTGAGCAACCCTCCTGCCTCAGAACCACAGGGAGCTTATCTGTGAGATGGTCTGGCCTTCCAGGGCCACCGAAAACCCAGTTTCTCAGCTATAATATTGACTCGTCTCTTCTCATCTCTTTACCCAGGCTACTCCCGAGGTGTAGTTCAGTTCCATGGGCCAGAGACGTTAGAAGCCAGGGCTGCTCAGATCTGTCACTGAGTCCCGCCTCCCTGCCCCTCAGGATGGAAGAATTCTGTGCAAAGGTCTTATCTTTGCTGATCTTGGCACATTCTGATATCCTGTATGTGCAGGCCCCAGATGAGCCCCGACTGCGGCCAGCTGGATGGATGTCACCAGGGAAACCTCTCAACACAGCAGGTCACTTCCTTTCTCAGGCCACAAGAGCTGTATCAGTTGGGGCTCGGGCTTTCCTTAGACCAAACCAGAACTGGCCGGAGAGGGAAATCGGGCAGTTTGTTGGAGGTGCCTGTGGTCCACAATGAGGAAGATGAGGTGTCTGTTGAGGATGACCTTAGAATTATCTCCACTTGTCTTCTGTTTCTAAAGCTCATGTACTATGGCCCAAACCATGGAATGCAGCCAAATTAGCATGGATGAACTGACTTTTCACTACAAATTTCTTTTCTAAGAATCAGCCTATTTCTATCTTGTGCCTCCAAATCTTGCCTGCAATGTGTGCCCAGGGTGTGGGTATAGTGAGGCCAAACTTGGGTTGCCATCTGCATGAAGAGATTCCTCATATGTCCTCCTCTGCCACTTTGCTGCCTGAAATCCCTAAACAAGAAACGAAATCCTTAACTCTGCCATCTGAGCTAAGGACTCCATGCCAATCCGACAGGAGAAGATGCTCATTGGAAATTTCCCACTAAGATTTCAATGACTTCTTATATGAGGGTGAGCTTTTTAGGCCATTGACAGAGGGGATGGAGAAGGGTGGTCAAGAACAGAAGGTCCTTAGGACCCTGAGAAAAAGGAAGAGAGTATCTGGGGGACACAAGAAGGGACAGAAGAGAAAATGAAGCCAACTTTCTCTATTCCACAATTTGCCTGTCAGTTGAAGATTCTCCTGTCCTCTGTGAGCAGGCCTGTGTGCTAGGCCTTTCAGAAGGAGAGCTGCTTTTCTCTCAGACACCAAGGCCAATAGCACACAAAGCCGGGCTTGTGTTCAGTTGGCCCTGAACTACACTGACACCCCCCCCACCCCCGGCAGTGCCGGGAGTAGCTGACTTGGTCTGAGGTCCAGTTCTTATTCACCTGGTTGTGGGCACAGGGACACAATGCTCTGGTTTCCAAGACATGGCTCATGATGTGCCTTCAATTGCAGGCAGGAATCCATAGGTCCATGGCCAATGCGAGTTTCCAAATGGGGAGAACTGATACTAAAGCAGAGTCTGCTCTTGACCCAAACACCTGGACTGTTCCATCAGGATTTTCCAAAGGCTGAACTAACCTTGAACACAGTCCATCCAGGAAGAGGAACTCCTTATTAGGAAGAGCACTGCAAGAAGACCAGACTAACATCCTTCCTCGTCCCCTTGCCCATGATACTTGCTCTCTGCTTGACTTAGCCAGGCAAGCTCTTCCATCAGCCTGTTCTCTGTGATGGCACCCGTGGGAAGGACACATAGAGGACCCACATCCAATTTGTACTTATAATCAGTTCTTAACTGTTTTGCCAGAAAGTCCAGGCAGAGCACATGGTGTGCAAGTACCCTAGAAACTCAACCGTTGAAATGAGTGGGGACATACTGGGTGTGGACCACCTGGGACTGGGCTGGAGACAGTAGATAAGAACTGGTTGACCCTCCGTCTTGAAAAAACGACAAGAGTTGCCAAAAAGTATTGGAATCGCCAGTTGTATTTAAAATGTTGTGCGTATTACAGCATGGGGAACATGGACCACGGTATTGTAATCGCATGGCGCATGGTGATGAAGATGGCAGCCGCGTTTGTGGGAGCATGGTGTAAGCCCTAGAGATGTCGAATCACCGTGTTGTACCCCTGAGACCAGCATAACCTTGTGCGTCAACTCTACTGCAGTAAAAAAAAAATAATTACATAACAAATTATCGTACATATGAATACAATGAGTGGTACCCGGTTTCGCTATCAGCATTTGTTTCAGCTTAATTAAAGCCATTTCGTCCCTTTAAAAAATTGACAGTCTCAAGTTCATAATTACCATCCAAGTTCAAGAGTGCCTTCTAATGCTTTTACTATTTCATCTTAAAAAAAAATCATATAACATAGGAAAAGCAAATGGAAAGATTACTCACTTGACTGGAATCCTGTTTGAAACCACTCTTGAATATATTTCCCAACATTTCCTGATTGATTGCCTGGGAAATAAATAACCCCAAGTAGTAGCTTTATATTTATATTTCTAGTCAGAATATTTCTCTTTTTGCTCTGCTTCTAAAATAAATTCCTAAGAAAGTGGCATAAAATATCAAAATAGCATTTTCAATCTCTGCCCAACAACGTTTGCATCTCAGCGAGAAAGTGTGTAACTAGTGAGTAAACTGCCTCTTTGTCAAGCACAAATGTGGCAAATTCTAAGGTGGCTCCTTTTCCACTAAATTGTCTCAGCATGCAGAGCAGCGGGGAGAATGTTCGCTATAGGACACAGGCAAGAAAAAACATTCTTAATATGATTTTTCCAGGAGCGCATTATATTAAGTTCTGGGGAGAAATGATGAGATGTTCAGGGTGAAATGGCACATTTTCTTTCAGAATCACCTACTCCATTTAAATATGCTGGATTCTTCGGGACACGTCCCCACTGTTCCATTGAGTCGCGCACAGCGTCCCCCTGCCGCCTCTCCCTGCTCTCCCTTCCCAGGACCACAGGGTGGTAATGAATTCTGCAACATGACTCCCTGCTCCGGATTTCCACCAGGCCTGACCTCCTCTAGGCTTACCCTGACTCCGCATACATGCTTTTCAAGAGACACAATTTTGTCTTGTCTGGAGCGCAATGTAATTAGAAAGCAATTTGGCCCACACACACAGCTTGCATGGTCACTTGGCATGGCCTCAACCTGCCTCTGGCGGGACTGGTTTTGCTCTGTGTTGGCTGTCCTCTGAGATGTCTAGCAGCTCAAGGAGCCTGGGCCTGGCGGGATCCAGGGAGGGTGAGGTGCCGCCTGCTCGGAGCCCTGCCTTAGCCGTGCCCGCAGGGCCGACGCCAGCTGCCTACCCACTCGGCCCAGAGTGCACAGACTGTCCCGTGGCGCCTTCAGACCCCAGTCCCCCCTCATTATGTTGCTCACAAGCTCTCCCTGCAAGCCCTAAATCCCAGGCAAGCTCCAAATCAGAAGCCATTTCTCACCAGGCTCTGTTCCTCTCTCCCCACCCACCGAGGTGCCCTGCCCTATGCATTTGGCCTTCTCCCTTCTGCTCTTGGTATCCTAACTCTGGCCTCTCACCCCAAGCACTGTAACAGCCTCCCTGCAGTTTATTTACACACTCAACTCCACTTCCTCCAATCCTGGCGTTGCTACATGGCCAGATTACTTTTCCAAAAACACAGCTTCGGTCATGTTATAATGTCATCCCCCTGCTCACAGACCTGCAGTGGCTTCTCCGGGCCCACAGCTTCCTTAGCTGGGGTTCTGGCTCACTGCCTGTTTATGTAAATAAAGTTTTATTGGAACACAGCCATACCCATTTGTTTACATATTGTTTATGGCTGCATTTACGCCACCATGGCAGAGTTGAGTCATTGTTACAGAGACCACAGGGCTGGCAAAACCCAAAGTACTATCTGGCCCTTTAGAGAGAGGGTTTGCTCACTGACCCCCCTCCCCAACACATACTCTAAAATATGGCCCCAGATGTCTTTTCCAGTGTCATTTCCTTGTAGTCTGGGCTTTCCTGCCTTAGTATCCTGAGTTATACCAGTCTACTCTGCTCAGGGAAACTTGCCCCATCTCAAATGGGCCCCAGAGACTTTCCTGACTCCCATTTCAATGTGATATGGCCCTGTTTTGCCCTCCCCTCACACTTGGTCATGGTATTTTGTACATCTGACTTTCATTGTGAATATTAATGTGCAGGTCTTGTTGCTTCCCCTCCCACCCCAGTCGAGTCTCCAAGCTCCCAAGAACGGGGGCCATGTCCTAGCTGTCTGTAGCACTTAGCCCGGCTCTCTGCACACAGTCATTCAGTACATATGTGGAAACTTACTTGATTCAAAAACCAGGATTTTTTTTTTTCTTCTAGTGGATTCCAGAATAAATAATCAACATTCCCCTCTGGTGAAAGACAAGGTACGAACATGTGGCAGCAGCAGATACAGCCTGTTCTTCCCTAGTAAGGTAGGCTTCTTAGAGGAGGCAGGTTTGAAACTGTTTTGTGTGTTGGAGAAGTTACTGGGGAAGCACACAGCCCCTGTAGAAGAGACTCCATAGAAGGGGTGGAGTCAGATCAGAGGAAGGCTTCAAAGGGAGGCTTTGCCTCCTCACCCATTAGGGCTCCACTGGAGGGAACCATTTCAAGGATGTCATGGCCACTGGGCTGGCCAAAGGGCACGAGTCAGGGGTACATGAACTTTCAAAGAGGGGTTTCAAGTCCCTGTGAATGAAAAGAACAGGGGCGCCTGGGTGGCTCAGTCGGTTAAATGTCTGCCTTCAGCTCAGGTCACAATCCCAGGGTCCTGGGATCGAGCCCCATGTCGGGCTCCCAGCTCAGTGGGGAGTCTGCTTCTCCCTCTCCCTCTTGTCCTCCTCAGCCCGCTCTTTCTCTCTCAAATAAATAAATAAATACTTTAAAAATGTAAATAAATAAACAAATAAATAAATAAAATAGACCGTGGAAAAGGAGGCAAGAGGAATTAGGAGGAGGGTCTCACGAAGAGGGGTCTCATGACCAGAATACTGGAAGTAGAAACCATCTGACTGGGGTAAATTTAATCTTTAGAACAGACTTTGTGTCGGGAGGTGTATTCCTTTCCTGCGGCTGTTGTAGCCAATTACCATAAACCAGGTGGCTTAAAACAACACACGTCTCTTCTCTCACGGCTCTGGAGACCAGAAGCCCCAAATCCGCTTCACCAGGCCCCGACCAGAGTGTCCCTCCAGAAGAACAGCTGTTTCGCTGCGTCTTTCATCTTCCGGTGGCCACGGGCATTCCTTGGCTCCTGGTAGCATCGCTTCAATCCCTGCCTCTGTGGTCACCTCCCCTGTCCTCTGTGTGGGTCACATCTCTCTCTCCTCCCTCTTGTCAGAACGCTGAAGGCCCCTGGGACGGTCCCCGTTCACCTCCCATCTCAAGATCCTTAACTTAATCCCGCTGTAAAATCCTGCTTTGCCCTGGAAGGTCGCATTCACAGTTCCAGGGATTAGGACCTCGAGATCTCTGGGGGCCAATATCTAGCCCACCACAGAAGGCTGATGAGGAAAAGCCAGCAGTAGTAACTCACACGGAGGGGTGAGTGCAGCGGGGAGGGGAAGGGGCTCCAGAAGTAGGAGACACTGGGCTGGTGCCATGTGGAATGAGGTTATTGAATGGTCGTGTAATGCACAGCGATGTTCTTAGCACGGGGCCCCTGCTGTGCCAGAGGCGCACAGAAAAGCGTCTGGCTTTGCAGAAAGGCGAGTCCCTGGTGGCCAAACATGATGTATGTAGGCAGAGGCGGGGCCAAGTTTTGTGGGGACCGTGGCTTTGACAATCTTGAAAAGATGATTTTTCAAGAAAAAGAATTCCAAATTACAAACACAAAGTTTGTTAGGAAAGTGAATATTTGTTTAGAATGAGAAACACAAATCCACATTGTGAAAAGCCAGACAAATGCCACACACGTTACATGATCCAGGCAGTCATATATTTTTCTTAGCTGCCTCACGCTCCCCCTCACCCCGCCCTCCCACAACACACATTTTGTGGTCTCTATATTTTTTAACATCTCTTTATAAACCAATAATTTTGTAATATCTTCTACAGAAAGAAGAGAAAGAGAATTCAGTTATTTCTTCTAGCATAATTGATCAAAATGTGGTTTTCATAATTTATAGGTTAGAGCATTTCATTCATCTTCTCAACCATTACTGCTAATACAATTCCCTTTTTCTGACTGTCCTCAAACTTGGAAAGACCTCTTTCAAGTCTCTTTCAATTACGAATTTTAAAAACATATTCCCTCCCTGCTGAGAGCACCATGATTTAGAGTCGCCCTATAACTACAGGAATTTTGACCATTTCTATATTGTGAAACTTTTGTTAGAAAGGAACAAAATGTGTGGTGTGCTCATCGTTGTTAGCAAGCATAAATCCTACCAGAAGACGCCTTCCATATTGGTTCAGCATGGATGAAAAGCAAAATTTGCACTTGCCATTTGACACGTTTGATGTTTGAAAAAATTCACCACAGGCTAGTTTATGGCTCTGTGCATTTCAAACCTTTTTTCTTCTGATACTTAGTGTAAGACCCTTTCATACATCCTTCGGGTCATTGCATTGCTGAGTTTCCACAGTGGGTGGTAGGAGTATTCCCAGAAGTATTTCCATACTGGGATGACCAGTAGGAACTTAGCTATGTTCAAAAGAAACCACAATCGACATAAATATAATCCTCTAAACCAATATTAAATGTATCCCCAACTCAGCCTCCCCTTAGCCAGATCCCCCAAATGCCCATGGGCCCCCCAGTGCCACCCAACACCAGGCAAGGTATGTAGAATGCAAGTTGTAGTGGAGAGAGCTCTTAGTTGATTTTAAGTTAAAATGTCTTACTTTTGCAAATTTAAGCACTACCATGCTGTAAGGGCCCTTCCCAGGGCGTTAGAAGGAGTTGGTGCCAGCGAGCGGCTCTAAAGCTTCATAAGCTTTCTTAGCTTCACGGTCCATTCACCTGTGGACCTAGGAGTCACTCCAGCGTGAGCCCTTTAGCGAGACTGCTCAGGAGAAAGGGCTAGAGACTAGGGGTGTACCCTGTGCTAACGAGGTCTCCAGATCTACCTGGCGCTTTAACCACTCGGTATTAAAGGCATAACATGCACCTTCTTCAACATTTTTTCTTTAACCTGGGTTATAAAAATCTTGCAGGTTGGCTATGGAAAAGTTTGGCAGTTTCTCAAAAAGCTAAATATAGAGTTGCTGTGTGAGCCAGCCATCCCACCCCTTGGTTTATAGACCCAAAGGAATCTTGAACAGACACTTGAACATTGCAGTATTATTCACAACAGCCCACGGTGGAAGTAACCTAACGTCCGTCAGCAGATGAATGGATAAACGAAAGGCGGGGTATGCGAACAATGGAGTACTCTGCAGCCATGGGAAGGAGTGCAGTTCTGGCCCACGCTGCAATGTGGATGGACTCTGGAAACATTATGCCCAGTGAAATCAGCCAGACACGGGAGGACAGATATTTATGATTTCACTTACATGAGATATTTGGAATCGGCAAATTTATAGAGACAGAAGACAGATTAGAGGTGACCAGGGGCTGGGGGAAGGGCCATGGGGAATTACGGCTTCCTGGGGAATTAATTACTTAAATTGTCCACTTGAAACGATGGAAGAGTTTTGGAAATAATGGTGATGGTCGCACCACATTGGGACTGCTATTAACACCACTGAGTCGCACACTTAAAAGTTATTAGAATGGTAAATTTAGGTGATGTATATTTTGCCACAATAAAAGCAAATGCCAAAAAGGCAAGGTAATATGTGACCACCCGAAATGAATTTGTTCAGGTCAGATTATCCATGCCTGAAAGATGTCTGGAGGAATATTTTGACATGAAAATATTTATCTATAATGATTGCAAAACTTCACATTAAACGCATGTATATAACAAATCTTGCAGGTTAATTACGAAGCCAGTGAAAAATTGATGTGATCCGGCATACACTCACCAAACCACCCTACGCTTGTCGGCAATCAGCTGTGGCTAAATTTGGTGGCAGCGACCGCGTGGGTTTCCTGGGGTGGTGTGGGTTGTGTTACCACGATGGCCTTCTAAAAAAAGAAGAACGTACTTGGTGGCGATCGGCCTGGGCTAATTTTTTTCAGATCCTGAAATCCCTAAGGTCTGCTGAAGCGGCCTCCTTGGCTCTGCTGTACAGACTCTGACAGCCAGCAGGAGGTTAGAGACAACCAGACAATGTCCCGCAGCTTCCACCCAGAGCCTAAAAGCACTGGTAAGGAAGGATCATTAAGTGAACGGAAGATGTATTACTAACCAAGTATTGTGAGTCTTCTCTCCAAATGTATCTGCCATCCCCGCCCAGCTCCCCAGCACGGGCTCTGTTACCTCTCGGTTGTTTTATCCAGGATTTATTCAAGCCCTGTATTAGGTGGGGTAAGTAATGCTTGGCACTGCGACTGACTCCAGAGTGGTTTGGTCCAGTAGGATTTATATATTCCGTTCAGGCATCAGGTGATGTGGCTGTTCCTGCTCGGCAGGTGGCCCTTCCATCTCGCGCTCGGCCTTTTCCTAGTGCTTTGGAGCTGTCTGCTGGGTCCCATGCACATGACCAGTAAGTAAAGGAGAGAAGTTGTGGAGCGGGGCTGAGGGGAACTTTTAAGGGCCAGGTCTGGACGTGATCACATCACTTCCGCCCACGCTCCACTGGCCAGAACAGTCAGATGGCCCCACCTCACCGCAAGTAGGCCTGGGTTTGATGAGTGTGGAAGACTGTGTGTGCCTCGGGGACTTTATAAGCCACGTGATCAGACGCGTCGTCCCATCACCTCTACTATTTTACCTTCACGCCACCATAAGACAGGAAGTCTCACCTTCCAATGGAAGGAAATTGCAACACAGAAACCTTGAACTCAAGGCTCCCACCTTGATAAAGAAGCATGGCCTCTTGACTGCACCCCGCAGCAAGCCCTTCCACACTCCCATCCGGAGCATGGGTGCCTTCCCTCTTGCCCTGCTCTGAGCTCCACGGCAGGCTGGGACAGCCACTTCTCGGAGGGAGACCCACTTGGAACATCTGGACTCCAGATGCTGCTGGCTTCTTTAATGGCTCTGAGCGTGGTGGAAGGTATTGGTCTTAAGCCCTAAAATCCTACGAGCTCTGCTTTTTGTCTCTGAGAGATCTTCTCTCCCCTTTTGTACTCCGAGGGCTGAATTCAATGGAGCCAGCCTTCTTTGACAGCTAACAGGGAATTCTCGGTGGAGGACCGTTGATTTTGGAACAATTCCTGCTGTCAGTCCTGTAGAGCCTAGGTTTCCTGACCTATAGGGCATGATGACAAACCCATCTGCTCTTCCTGGTATCATCTGAGGGGCTTAATTGTAAAAAGTTTGTCTAAAGTTCAGCTGAGACGGTGCAAGAAAAGGAAGCATTTATTTGGCGAATCCTCCTCCTCCCTGCCCTCTTTCTTGTGACTCTGTTCACGGGCCCCAGCAACGCATGTTGCAGGGAGATCAAGACACAGTCGGCAAGAAATACTTTTTGCCGGCTCCCTGTGCAGGCCTCCAGCCATTCATCTGTCCTGCCATTTTATTTCTTATGAAAGTGATAATAGAATTGAGCTTTGCCTCTACTATGTGATCTCTTCAGCCACGATGAAGGGCATTATTAAGAGTTGGGTAGATTCATACATGGTCAGCTCGTCCTGGGTTTTGAGGGAAAATGAAAATGCCTTGGGTGCAACTCTGGCTTTCCAAGGTGGAGCCCAGGAACTACCACACCCTTCAACTTTCTTCCCAGTGTGTCCTTTAATCACACAGAGCCCTGAGCTGGGCGCTCAGGGCTCTGTGTGCTGACCCCAGAAGGAGGGTTTTTTTTTTCTTTCTTGTTTGTACCTAGCTCTGTGTCTAAATATGCTCTACAGATAACTATAAGAAAAGTACATATTTGTTATTCTAACACAGTATATAAGAGCAGTGGGGCTCAAAACTACATTTGCTTTAAGATTAGGGAATAGAGCTCTCGCGTGCTCAGGTGAGCGGGATAAGAAGATATGTGTTCTCAGTGTGGTTTTGATTTGAATTTCCCTGATGGCTAATGATTTTGAACATTTTTTCATGTGTCTGTTCGCCATTTGTATGTCTTTCATTGGAAAAGTGTCTGTTCATATCTTCTGCCCATTTTTTGATTTGTTTATTTGTTTCTCGTGTATTGAGTTTGAGAAGTTCTTTGTAGATCTTGGATACCAGTCCTTTATCTGTAGTGTCCTTTGCAAATATATTCTCCCATTCCGTGGGCTGTCTCTTAGTTTTTTTGACTGTTTCCTTGGCTGTGCAGAAGCTCTTTATCCTGATAAAGTCCCATAAGTTCATTTTATCTTTTATTTCTCTTGCCTTTGGAGATGTGTCGTGAAAAAGGTTGCTCTGGCCGATGTCATAGAAGTTGTTGCCTATGTTCTCCTCTAGAATTTTGATGGATTCCTGTCTCACATTGAGGTCTTTCATCCATTTGGAGTTTATTTTTGTGTATGGTGTGAGAGAGTGGTCAAGTTTCATTCTTTTGCATG
Source organism: Ailuropoda melanoleuca (assembly GCF_002007445.2). Classification (NCBI taxonomy): domain Eukaryota; kingdom Metazoa; phylum Chordata; class Mammalia; order Carnivora; family Ursidae; genus Ailuropoda; species Ailuropoda melanoleuca. Next base: position 27,478,049 of record NC_048232.1, read on the forward strand.
TAGCTGTCCAATTTTCCCAGCACCATTTATTGAAGAGACTGTCTTTTTTCCACCGGATGTTTTTTCCTGCTTTATCAAAGATTAGTTGCCCAAAGAGCCGAGGGTCCATTTCTGGGTTCTCTATTCTGTTCCATTGGTCGATGTGTCTGTTTTTGTGCCAGTACCATGCTGTCTTTGTGATCACAGCNGATATGTGTTCTGTTTTTTTACATCACTGTTTCTGAATATTTGCCTATTCAGGTTCGCTTCCTGTGTACCACAGTGGAGAAGGAAGGGATGTGCTTTTGGGGGGTACTTTCAGATGCAAAGAATAGTATAGGTGACCGAAAGTGGAGTTAAACTCCTCACAGAGCCAGACATCCTAGAGGTAGAGTGGTGCTAAATTTGGTTAATTTGGTGGCACAAATTTGCTCCCCAGTCCTTAGGTGTACCTCCTCATAGCCACAAGATGGCTGCTGCAGCTCCAGGCATCACATTCTCATGCAAGTGTGGCCAAATGCTGCAATATCTTCTTTGAAGAGAGAAAGACCTTTCCCAGAATCTCCGGCAGACTTCACTTTTATCTCACTAGCCTAAAGGGAGTCAGTTCTTATGCTTAATATAATCATTGGTAAAGGGGAATGGAATTATCAAAATTGATTTTGTCCGATGGTACTCAAACTTCAGCATGAATCAGAATCTCCCGGGGGCCTTGTTAAAACTTTGAGGACCACTGGTTTCGATAGATCTTAATTAATTTTCTGGGGCTAGGGAAAAGTCACCTTTGAATGGAGTGGAGCTGGAGGTAAATAGGGGAAAACATCAGGACAAAGTCGGCAGAAGAAAGCGTGTTAGGGAGGCACCCAGCTCTGTCCACACATGTTTTCCTGGGTTTACTTCTCTGTTTTCTGGGTACATACCTAGACTCTTTTGGCTTTGTGTGTGTGTGGGGGGGGCAGACTATTGCAGATTAGATGATTTTACTGAAATATTTTGATAATTTTAATTCCCGTGGCAGGTCTTTTTTNCGGTTTTTTTTTTTTTTTTTTTTTGAGATGAACATAAATTCTAAGTCCATCAGTGTGTGCTGCTTAAATTATGCAGAACTTACATTTTTTTTCCAGTCTCTATTATCTTTTGCCCTTCCCTGTAAACCGTTACCAGTCCTCCTGTTTGTTCGCTCATCCAAGTTATTAGATCCATCTTGGGTTCCTCACAGCCCTCCTTAGCTCTTAGCAATCTAAACCCTCTATGTCAGCAGCAAATTTTTCCACACTGCCATTCCCTTCAGCCTCTAGGTCATTAACAAGTATATTGAGCTAAATCACTGCAACTATTAACTTGAACTTCAGGCATTAACGGCATCTGAAACGACTTAGGGTGGCAGCAGCTTTGGGCCAGTGTATCGGCTTGCCACGTTAGAAAAGAAAAAGCCCATATTTGATTCCATTCTTTCCTTCCTGTGCGGTTTGCACTTTACTTTACGTATGTATTTATATATAAATGTTTGTAGTTACGAACTTCCATAGCGTATATAACGTATATACACACACTTGTGTATACACAGTCTAGAGTTTTTATATGTACATATATAAATATAAAAGATAAACTTAGAAACCCTTATTGAAAACCTGGTGTACATGGCTTACCATGGAAAAATTTGGAGACACTGAATTTAGAAATTTGTTTTGCAAGACACCGTTCAATCCTGTGCCCGAAGAGCTAGATCTTGGGATCAGGTCCCACCATTAGAGAGCCAACCTTTGGAGTAAAAAAAGCATCTCTTTTAAAATGAAAGTGTCTTTTGAAAAGTGAAGGGAGTTAGCCCTGCTCATAGAGACCCACCTGAGTGTGACTCCATTCTTCCCAACTGTGGTCTGCCCCCTGAAGGGATGGAAGGATGGATGCAAGGGATGGGCTAACCAGGGACTTTGGGGAAGTGAACCTCACTGGGAGGATGTTTCCAGCAGGTCTTGGGTAGCTAAGGGGGTGGTAGTGGAAACTGGGTGTGGGAGTTGGAAAGAAAAAGGCTTCAGAAGGTGGGCACATCTCTCCCATTTTGATCCAAGAAAGCCCTGTTCAGTAACACAACGTGCATCTTGGTAAAGATTAATAACAATTCCTGGTGTGTCCTTATTTTTAACTTTCCTCCAAAGAAGGAATATAATACCTGAACCCCAGAATCAGGTTTTTCTTTCTCACCTGTAGGTCAAAACATGTTGATGGCGCCACGTCTGTTTATAAAGCCTCATCATAGTCCTATCTCTACCACAGCACAACACCACAGGGAAGTAATAAGAGGAAGAAACTAAGGTGTGAAAAATTTCAGTTGGCTCACCAAAGGTCATAGGGCTAATGGCAGAACCAAGATTCTTGTGGTCAGTACTGTTTCTGTCATACCGTGCCGTCTGTAGGGTCAGGACTGCTGTGGGTGGTTGTGCAGACTGTGCACTGCACAAAGGCACCAGGCTAATGGTGATAGGAGCCAAGGAGGCCTTTTTTGTAGGTAGCACAAAAGTTCCCAATGTACATTATTATTTTCCTACAAATGAGGTAACCCTTAAAGACCTGAATTCTTAAGTATATATTAGAGTTATTTATATAAATTTGGTGCCTATAAGGCTGGTTCTAGGTATAAGAATGTTTGGATTTCTCAGCGTCTTCCTCAGTGGTCTTGCTATCTCAAGTCTTGCCTCCTCTAATCCCAGGGTCCGTCACTGCACTCTCTCAGCAAGACCTGTCCTGTTTTTTAACAACCCTATTGAAGTATAATGAATAAACAACAGACTCAATGTATTTAAAGTGTTCAATTTGATAAATGTTGAAATATGTGCAACCCATGAAGCCATTGCCGCAACATGTCCACCACCCCCAAAACATTCCTCCTGTCCCTTTATAATCAGTCCTTCACCCTTTCCTCTCGTTCATCTCCAGGAACCACTAATCTGCTTTCTGTCACTATAGATCAGTTTACATTTTCTAGAGTTTTATGTAGGTCAGATCATACAATATGTGCTGTTCTTTGTTTGGCTTCTTTCACCAGCATATTTATTTTGAGCTTTATCCATGTGGTAGCATGTATCAATACATTATTCCTTTTTTGTCCCTAAGTAGTATTCCACTGTATGGACATGCCACCGTGTTTATCCATTCACCTGATGATGAACACCTGGGTTGTTTCAGCGTTGTTTTGCTTTCTTTGTTTTCTTTCATTTCTTTTCCTTTTTCTCTCTTTCTTTCTTCTTTCTTTCTTTCTTTCTTTCTTTCTTTCTTTCTTTCTTTTCTCTTTTCTCTTTTCTCTCTCTCTCTCCTTCCTTCCTTCCTTCCTTCCTTTCATCCTTCCTTCCTTCCGTTCTCTCTGTCTCTCACTAATATAAAGGAGACTGCCTTAAATATATGTATGTAAGTCTTCGTATGGGCATAGGCATTTATTTCACCTGAGTAAATATCTAGAAGTGGAATGGCTGGATAATATGGTAAGTGTATGTTTAACTATTTAGGAAAGTGCCAGACTGCTTCCTGAGTAATTGTATCACTCCATATGCCCACCAGCAGTGTGTCAGAGTTGCAGTTCTTTGATGTCCAGACCAACACTTAACGTGGTCAGCCTTTTTACCTCCAGACATGCTAATAGTTGTACAACAGTATTTCATTGTGGTTTTAATGTGCAGCATTTCCCTAATGAATGGTGATGTTGAGTATTTTTGAATGTGTTTATTTGTTCTCTGTATATCTTCTTTGTTCAAATCTTTTGCTCACTTAAAAGTGGTTGTTTCCTTATTACTGAGTTTCAGGAGTTATTAATATATGGTGGAAACCAGTTACTTATCAGATACATAATTCATAAACATTTTCTCCTACTCTGTGGCTTATCTTTTCGTTTTCTTAACAATGCCCATTAAAGACCAGTTCTTAACTTTGATGCAGTCCAATTAATTTTTTATGGGTGTATATGATTCTTTTGGTGTTCAATGTAAGAAGTCTTTGCCTAGCCTGAGGCCGCAAAGATTTTCTCTTATGTTTTCTTCTAGAAATCTCACAATTTTAGTTTTATATTTAGATTTCTGCTCCATTTTGACTTATTTTTTTTTTTGTCCATGGTACAAAGGTGGGACAGACTTAGTTTTTTGCATAAGGAGACCTGACAGTTCCATCTCCCTGCATTGAAAACATTAGACTTTCTTCCATGAATTATCTTTATACCTGTGTAAAAAATCAGTTAACTGTATTGGTGTGAGTCTATTTGGGACTCTCCTTTTTTTTCTATTGATCATATTGTCTATTTTGACACCAATACGATATTATCTTAATTAGTCCATTCTGTTCCATTGACCTATTTATCTATCTTGATGTCAATATTACAATATCTTAATTACTAAGGCTTTATAATAAATATCAAAGTAAGGTAATGTCAATTTTTGTTCCCATTTTTCAAAGTTATTTTGGTTTTCCTAGGTCCTTTACATTTCCCCATGAATTTTACAATCAGCTTGTCACTTTCTACAAAAAGAAAATTCTACAAAGTGGATTTTGATTGAAAATGCATTTTTTCTCTTGGTTAAGGAGCAATTTGATATATTAACTAGATTGAGTCATTGGATCCATGTCATCGGTCAATCATTCCATTTATTTTGGCCTCTCATTTCTCTCAGCAACATTTTGTAGTTTTAAGTGTACAGATCTTACACATGTTTTGCCAGATTTATCCCTAAATATTTTACATTTTTATGCTATTGTAAAAGGAATTTTTAAAAACTTTGATAGCCAATTGTTCATTGGTAGTATATAGAAATAACTGACTTTTCTATACTGATCTTGTATCCTTATTATCCCCAGCATATTTCTGGAGTTCTTTCTCCATATGGTTCATTCCTCTCCTGCTAACTCTAGCTGCCTTGGCCTCCCCAGACTCCCTCTGTGTCTCCTCAACTCAGGGAGACCACTGGGATCTGCATGGCTTACTTTCCCCCACATTCTGGGGCTAGGTGATTGTAGGGTTCACCTGGTTTGTTTCTCATCTCAAGGTTTGCTCTCATTTACTGCTTGATGGTCAGTGTCTTTCAAACTCTTATGTCATATATAGTGTCTTTGTTTTCAGTGACTTCAGGCAGGCAGGTGAATTCAGTCCTTGTTATTCCATTTTGGCTGCCCTATTTTAAAACCTTTGCATTGAATTAAAACATACCAAGTTCTAGTGCCTCTCTTTTAGGCCTTCTTCTCTGTGTAATTTAGCAATTAATCGAAGAAGGCAGCCAGAGTTTGTGATTAAGAGCATAAACATTGAGGTAACACAGGCTGAAGTTTGATATTACTTCATTCTCATGGCTTGGCTTTGAGCAAGTTACTTACCCTCCCAGAGTCTCAGGTTCCTCATTTATAATTGGGGAAATAATAATGGTGGTTAATTTTATGTCAACGTGGCTAGGCTATGGTGGTAGGTTTTTTGGTCAAAACTAGTCTAGATGTTGCTGTGAAGGTATTTTGTCAATAGGATTAGTATTTACAATCAGTTGACTTTAAAGAGAGATTACCTTTGATAATGTGTGTGGGCCTCATCCAATCAGTTGAAGCAAAAAAGGAGGTTTCTGCGGGAAGGAGGAATTCTGCCTCAAGACTCTAACATAGAAATCCTGCCTGGGTTTTTACCCTGCCCTGTAGATACTGGGCTCAAGACAGCAACTGCAACTCTTGCCTGAGATCCCAGCCTATCAGCCTGCCCCATAAATTCTGGACTTGCCAGTCTCCACAATCACAGGAGCCAGTTCCTTCAATTAATCTCTCTAAGTGGGGCATTGTTATGATCAGTTCTTTTGTGCGCTTTCAGTCTCTTTCCCATACTCCCCCTACCATGCATTTATTTAAAAAATAAATGTTGCGGACAAGGTAGACGTGTGGGATTTCATTTTCTCATTCACAGGAGGTTATCTTCCATAAGCTGAAATGTACCAGGCAATGTATTAAAATGAAATAAATCTTTTAAAGTGTATCTGTTTAGGTATTAAACACATGCACATATACAGGTGCAACAGTGGAGGCTGATGGGGCCAGTGACAGACCCTATTTTCCTACAAACTTCAGGTTGTCACACTTCCTTTCTTTACAGAGCTGCCCTGAAATTCCTTCCCCTCCACTCCACCTTCTCCCATCATAGAAGCAGCCACTGGGGCTAGTGAAGAACCTGGGGGTCACGGCCAGGAAAGCAGAGTTGGAGGAACCCATAACGGCAGAGTGAGGTTGGACTCATGATGAAGGAGAGATCAAACCCCACAGTTTTATCCTGAACAATCCAGGACAATCAATATGTTTCAGCCTGACTTACACTCTGCCAGGCAAGACGTTAAGAGGTTCGACTTTCTACTCTGGCACCTAGAGAATTAAGAGAGTAGGAGAGGAATCTTGTAAACTATGAGAACATCTTTTTGCTAAAAATATTTGAGTTTTTCTTCTCCTTCCAGTATTATTTACATCTTCAGTATAACATTAAAAGCTGGTATTTCTGGCAATGTGTTTCACTATTAAGTGTCTAAACAGGGATTATCAAGTGGGACGACTTTAGGCAGAAAATCCTTACCCTGTTAACCTGTTTGCTCGAGCAGATGTAGTTATGAATTCAGTTATAGAAATAGTAACTTCAATAATGGATGAGTTCTTACCACATTCCTTAGACAAAGGGATTTAAGCAACAGGAGAGAAGGGAATAGTATTTGTTCTAGTAAACATGTATAATTCACAGCACAGGGATATAAATGGAGAATAATGATAGGAAAATATCAGATATTTAATTTCTCCGGTGTTCTTTTTCACTCTGCAGTGGATTTCGGAAATTGAAATGTGTAAGCCAAAGTGGTTGGAGTTTTAAGTTCTATGGTATCCTGACATGTGACTATTTTAGTCACATAAAATTTGAAATTTCTTGCTTTAGAAAAAGACAAGACAGCAAAAATAAGAAAAGAGCCACTCTTATGATCCAAGAATGAATTTTAAAATAGTGCTTGATTTATTCATTTAACCTTCATGATTTGATTCATACTATGAAGCTGGCACAAACAAACACTAAGTGAGCCATTTCAGAATAAATTCCAGATCAAAAGCTTTGGTAGAGAGGCAACGATACTGTGTATCGTTTGGTAAATCTCATTTCTCTGAGACTTCTGACTTTCTTTATGCTTCTATTGGCTTTTTCTTGCCAATTTTTAGTCTCCATAGTTGAGTCATTATGACTGTTAAAGAGAAAGCCAACACTCATGCAAAACCATGTAAAGGAAGACTAGATTAATTTTGAAATTATAGACACTACAGGAAACAGTGGAGTTAACACACCTGGTATAAAACATACTTGGACCACTTTCATATTTAATGAAAAATATATTCCACTGAGTATTAACACGGAACAACATCACCTATAAATCCATTAAGAGTTTTGCAGCTTATTGGAAGATGGAGACTTTATTATTCCCACTCTAGCAGAGCATTGTATGAAAAAGCCTTTAAATCTCAAAAACTAACCCCGAACTCATGCCAAATTACTACCCACCCATCAGCGGAATACACCATGAAATGAAATTATAAACATTTCAAAAATCTGTACAGGGACATTACAAAGTATTTAGACATTAAATCATTGAGTATAAGATGAATCTGTGACCAGAAGATTCTCTAAAGAGGACAAAAGATTTATTTGAAGGGCCAGTGGATCATGGGACACATAGTGGTTTGTAATATGTTCAGTAAATTGTTATGCTCTCACTTCAGGGAGTCTGAACTCTCTAATTTCCTCTAAACTGACTTTTGGTTGTTCAACAAAACCAGATATTGCACTTCACTAAGAAATAACCTAATAAATAGGGAGATAGACTTTGGTTTTTCTTCCTCCTCCCTGTGAAACTTCTCTGGAATTTCCTGCTTCTTTTTTATGCAAGAGATTTCCCTTTTTTTCCATCGTTCTTCTAAGGCTGATTGGTTTGTATCATTTTTGAATGTGTATTTTTCTTTAAAAATACCAGATTAAAAAATTTTTAGCCTTACATTGTCTCATAAAGATTATGCTCTGATTAAAACCAGACCCAGATAGTAGAGCTGCTTTCATTTTTTTCCTGAAACACAAACAAGAGAAATTTCGATGAAAACATTCCATATCCCACTAGAGACGCTGGCAACGGTAATCCAGGTATTACCCTATCTGCAAATATGCATTCAACACGCAGGGCCTGCCTGGAAGTATTTTAAAAGCTTAACCTAAGATTTTCATATTAAGGATGGAATGTAGTATCTTTTGATTTCTTAAATCCCTAATTTTTAGGAAAGGCACCTTTTCAAATGACCTGGGTAATGAGCTGGGGCTGCGAACAGGTATCCAGTTAAATAACAAGCTCGCCTATTTCTCTCTCTCAGTCCTTCTTAAAAGTGAAGAGATTGGGGCGCCTGGCTGGCTCAGTCAGCTGAGTGTCCAACCCTTGGTTTTGGCTCAGGTCGTGATCTGAGGGTCATGAGAGCGAGTCCCACATTGGGCTCCGCATTCAGTAGGGAGGCTGCTTGAAGATTCTCTCCCTCTGTCCCTTCCCCCACTCAAGCGTGTACGCTCTCTCTCTCTAAAATAAATGAATAAATCTTAAAAAGAAGTGGGGAGCTAGCACCCAAAGATGCTTGAGAAAGGATGTTCACTGCAGATTGCTTATAATAGCCACCAATTGCACACAGTCTGACTGTCCATCAAGAGGAGACTGACAGATAAGCTGAGGTATGGGAGGTACGCTAGTGGAGGGGGTTAGAGCAGAAGCCCTGGAGACCAGATGCCCGGTTATGGATTCCAGTGCCACTGCTTCCTACTTCGTGCGACTTTGACCAAACTACTTAAACCGCAGTTTTCTCATCCGAAAAACAGGGATAATAACAGTAGCTATTTCTTAAGGTTGAACTGACGTGTGAGATAATGGTTGCTTGTCTCCCTAGCGCCTACAACGGTGACTGGCGCATAATCAATAAATATGTGGCTCACTAAATATGTGTCCAATAAATACAGGGGTTGCGAGAGCGCCTAGCAAATAGTTGGCACTCAGATGATGGCTATCATTATGGTATATCCATACAATGAGATATCAGGCAGTAATTTTAAGATTTTCTGTACCAATACGTAAAAATAAATTTTAAAATTGTAAAACAAAATATACATTTTATAAAGTATAAGGTGCTTCAATTTTTATAGGACAATGGCTAAAATGTACAGACACGTACATATGTATTTTTATGTGTACACATTCATGCACATAGGACCATCTCTGGAAGCATCCACAGACACTGGTATGCTTATTTTCCTTTGCACACTGTTTGGTGCTGTTTGGCTTTTGGCTACTTGCAGATGTGGCAGGTTGGTTTTCTGGCAGCAGATTCTGAGCCGAGGCTAGTTCACAGGACGTTTATTACACAGTGCTCTTAGAGGGGAGGGGGAAGAAGCAGAATTGGGCAGAGGTATTAGCTGATCCATGACTGGTTCCCAGCAAAAGCCTCAGTCAACCCTCCGGGGAGCTCTGAAGCTGGGATGCCCCCTCGGAGTTGTCCTAACATGGCCTTCATACCCACTAGTGATCAGTCCTCGGATGCTGGCTGGCCCTGGAAGAAGGCGGACCTCCAGTGAGGTAGTCTTCTTCAACTGAGGCAAACCCCAAAGAGCCTTGGCAGTCAGGGCCTTCCAGTACATTCCTGGAAGGTGAGGAAAAAGTCCCTCCCTCTTAAAGAAGGATCGGATAGCCCATGACGGTATCCATCACATTATTTGTTCTTTCAGTAAATGAATGACATAGCTATCAAGGATTTAATTTCCAGTCTCAATTTTTAAAACACTGGGCTAGCCTGACCATGGTGGGGGGGAGCCTTTGTGGTGAGGCTTAATGGGTGCTGCAGGCTAGCTGCCCCCATCCGCCAAGTTTTCCTGCACCACCGTGCCAAAAATACATGACGTTTTAACCCTTTGCTGAGGGATGGTTTAAGCAGTGCTTCCTGGAGAAATTTATTTATGCATATCAACTGCCTTCACGGGTTACGCAATAATTGTTACCTATCAACGATTCAGGAGGATAAGAGTTGGCCAGGAGAGAACTAGACATTGAAATCGTCCAGTTTCCCTAGTTTAGACCTTATAAATATGAGTAGGAGTTTAGGGCAAATCCTCTGGACAACCAAAGGAGCATGTCGATAACGCAGAGCAGTTCTACATACCGAGGTATGTATATTCCAGAAGGTACAGAAGACATCCACCAGCCCTGTCTTCATAGCAAAGACATTTGCTATGGAAAAGACATTTGACAGTTTTTATGTATACATCCTTTTGTCTTTAAAAATGGAAAAACACGGGGTGCCTGGGTGGCACAGCGGTTAAGCGTCTGCCTTCGGCTCAGGGCGTGATCCCGACGTTCTGGGATCGAGCCCCACATCAGGCTCTTCTGCTATGAGCCTGCCTCTTCCTCTCCCACTCCCCCTGCTTGTGTTCCCTCTCTCGCTGGCTGTCTCTATCTCTGTAGAATAAATAAATAAAATCTTTAAAAAAAATGGAAAAACAAAGAAGACTACCCAATACTTAATAAACATATGGAGATTGGCCCCTTAATCAATCCATAAGCCAAACTGCCTCATCTCAAGTGCAGTAGAAGAGAAAACCCTACTTCCACAACCCAACTGACAATGGCAGACACCCTTGCTTCTAGCACCTTGTAACATTTTGTAGTTAACTCATTCTTGGTGAACTGGAATGGTAAACAATATTACTCAGTTTTAACTAAACAAATCTTCACAAAATAATTATGTGGCACTGACTATTGACAATTTTGGTAACATGGTGTCCTGGATTGGATCCTAGAACAGAAAAGGAACAATTATGGAAGAGCTGGAGAAATTCCAATAAAGTCTGTAGTTAATAATACTTTACTATTGCCAATTCCTTAGTTTTGAAAATATGCTATGGTTATAAGAGGTAAACTTTAAACGAAGCTGCGTGAAGCCTATAGGGGAATTCTTTGTTCTATTTTAACAATCTTTCTGTAAACCTAAAATACTCTCAAATTTAAAAAGTCTTTTAAAAAATCTTTCTGAAATACAGCTTTTTACATCCGTTATTATTAACAGTGAATGTTGACCTAAGTGTATAGTGTTTCCCTACAATATTAGAATATAATAGAACAAAATTATCATGACTAGTGAGCTATTTGAAATGAAGAATCCAGAATATATATGTGTGTGTATATATGTGTGTGTATATATATATATGTGTGTATAAATATATATATATATATTTGTATATGTATATATAGATACATACAAGCCTCTGGTTTTGTTTGAAGTGTAAAGTTGTGCAATTCTCCATCCAGGATTTTAAAACAATGTACTAAATTTTTACACATATTTAAAAGCTACTTTTGAGATTTCTTATCTAACAGCAAATATACCATCAGAAAAACTGCAGGAGAGAAATAATTTACGTAAGGCCATAGTGAAACATTAAAATGCTCTTTTAGTTAGAAAACCCTTTAGAGGACACAGAGTCAGCCAGTCACTGAATGAATTGCTGCAGATGAATCAAAGCTGAGATACTTCTCACGTGACTCCGTCATTGGGCTGCTTGATTCCATTTCAATAATGGAACCCGCGCAGAAATTCTTCTACATGGTCTGCCAAAGGAAAGACGTACCAGAAAAAGACTCAGGCTCGACAACGAACGGCTTCTTTAATTAAGAAGAGATGGGGCTGGGGTGGTATTCTAAGTATACTCCTCATGGGATGGCAGGTTTGACAGGATTTAAAAAGAGAAGACACCAAGGAAAAATGCACAGACCTGTCCCTCCTATGACATTCATTGACTGATTTAGTTACGAGGATATCACTGCAGCAAAACAGCTGAACCGGAAATCCACAAAATGGTACAGGATGTCATCAATGTGATTACTTGAAAGAAAAATAGAAATGCAATCTTAATGAGATAGGGAATCACCGTGAAAATCTTTTGTGCCCATGGAAGGTTCTAAGTTATCTCATGGCAAAGCACTTAAGAACGTCATTGAACTTGAAATAATCATTATTATTTTAGGAATACAAATGTTCCAAATATGCTGGCTTTTTTTGGTGCGGTTATAAGGGGTTGATGTATAATTCAGCAGATATTTTCAAAAAATTAAATATGCTTAATCTGTCCATGTGAGAGAAAGGTGAGGAGAAAATGACATTAACGTGAGTAAAAAAAGTAATAACTTTTGAAAGAAATTCGTGCTGTGGAAAGACCATTTTGACAATGAATGTTTAGAGATACTCCTAATTTATGTGATTTTTATTGGCAGAAACAAATATAAAAACTTTTGTCTGCACAACATCTAAAAATTCAAGGAACAGAATTTTCCAACATGCCCCCAATTTTTCCAAATGAAGAATATTTATCATGTTTTGAATATATTTGTTAGAAAATATACAAAACACCACGTCTTCCAGTTAATTTGCAACAACAACCATTTGACATTGAGAAAATTGGAAATTTACTAGCCCATAAGAAACCTTGGGCTATGTAGTAGCGGGAATTTTAAACATCAGCATCATAATTTAGTAAATGTAGTAAAACAAAAGGCATCTCTTCCACTGGAATCTACGTATGTTGGTGAGGCATATTTTTATTTATTATATAGAAGTAGTAAAATCAAGTGAGCTCAAAACCAACATCACACATTATTTTTGACAAACTGTTAAACCAAGATTTCACTAATCAGATTTTTTAAAATCTCATTTCAACATTTTTCCTTTTAAGACATTTATGTTAAATATTTTTTAAATGTTTGTAATATGTTAACATTAAAGCACAATGTAGTATATAAATAAATACAGATATTAATATTAAATATTTTTGAAGCATGTTTATATATTGGAAGCACAAGCTCAAAGGTTTTTGACTGATACGGATGTGTGATATATAGTCTTGTAGCGAGGATAACCAATCAGAAACGGCAAAGAAAATGGGCTACTTTAGCCCTTTATAAAATCTGTCCAAGAAAACAGTGTTGCCACAATACACATACAAAAAGTGTGCATTGATTCTGTGCCAGGCAAATGAAATTGGAAAGCTAATTACATAAGCGTCTTTACAATTGTTCAGCAAATATTCATCCATTTGCCTTTGGTTAAAAGTGACATTGGTGGAACACAGTTCCAGAGACAGAGATTCAGCAGGAGAACTAGTATAGGTCTGAGAATCTGGACTGTCCACAAGCACCTCGAAGCGTTGAGAAGTAATTCCTCATTTGGAGGATGAGGAAGGGCAGCTCTAGAGAGTTACAGTGACTTGGCCAACGAAACGTAGGTGGTTCTCTAACCGGAACTAGGACAGTCCCAGATGCATCTTTTCCCTATTTGGCGCCTCCGTGGGTCTGCCATGCTCCTGGAGGGAAAGTCGGCTGCCCACCCAGTTTGATGTGAGCAGATGGGCGAAAAACAACTGATCCAAAGTTGCAGCTCAAATCACTCTTCACTTGCAGAATATCCTTTGAGTTTCCTGGTGAGACTAATGGCCACGGCGCTTTATAGAGCTAAAGACAAGCGGTTATTGTGGGGTTTGTTAGGGTCGCCATGTTGCTAGGAGAGCGTCTGCAATGGAATTTACCACGCAACACTAGCTTTATTTCCGCAGTACAATCTGGCCATGTGCAAAGGACGCTGCCTGTGTGCAAGCAGAGTGAGGCGAGGCATCACAAGGCCAAGACCAAGACACCAAGTGAAAGGGCAGACTTCCTCGGGACTTGATTGGAGAAGACTCTCGGACCAGCACACCAGTCCCCAAATCACCATAGGGCTCTTAGAATCCTTAAAAAATAAGCATATGTTACTATTTCCAAAGCTATCCTGTTTTTGCTTCTGTGCTCCCCAAACCTGCTCATTTCTCCTTGACAACAGTTTTACCAAACAGCAGTAAAATGGCCCTGAAATACACATGAACACATTTCTTTGGAAATAGCGAGCTGGCCCCAGGTTTGATTCGCTGGCCTTGGAACTGTCTCCACGCGAGCTCCAGAGCGGGGCAGTAGCGGGAGCATCTCGTTGCTCAGATGGGTAAATGCCGAGGAGGAGGGTAGCAGGGGCTGCCGATGAACGGAACAGATGCTGGGCCTGGAAGGTGGGTGACAACGCGCTGACGGTGTGCTGAAATCAAGAGCTCAGACCGTCTCTTCTAAGCACCAGAATTCCAAACGCCACACGCTTTCCTTTCTTATTTACATCTCAGAAAATATGCCTCCAAGTGTAATGTGTGCATATATACACACATATTTTCAGAGTGCGAGAAAACAGAAAGAATAAAGGGAGATTTGACTCACCAGCTAACATCTTTCAAATGTTTGAAAACTGCCACTGGAGAAGCAGGCGAGTTCTTGCTTAGAAAATATCACATATTTTAGTGTAAAAATACTCTTCCACTTTTTCGAAGGGAAGGGAAACCTGTATTATAAAATCCCCCCCGGAAGCTGACCGGACCGGAAGGGTTGCAGGGCAGTTGGAATTATGGGAAATCTTCCACCACCACCCCCCCCCCCAAGTGCTGGGGGGGCAGGCGGGCCTCGGACTCAGGCCTGCCCAGCTAGGTGGGGAGCACAGCCTGCAGGCCCGCGCCCACCCGCCACCCCTCCTGCGGACTGCGCGGAGCGCCAGCCAACAAGGGGACGGACATGAGTTGGTGGCCTGGAAGTCACGGTGCCAGGTCGTGTTGTGCTGTGTAGGCTGCCATGATGTGTTCCTGTTGCGGGACAGCCGAGGCAGTACAAGGACTAAAGACGAAGAATGTAGTCCTGTGGGGCTTAGACATCCCAGGCAGGGGCCCGAAGTTGAAGAGGGCACCCCAAGTGCCTGTCCTAAGGGATACCCAGAGGCCTCAGCTGCTTCATCAGCACTTTCTTCCTCTCCGTGAGGGCCCCAGGAAGAACCAATGTGCTGCCTGGATTCCAGAACTTGGGCTCAGGAAGAGACGAGGTGGAAGCTCCTAGAGCAACTCCTGGGCCCCTGGTGCGGACCTCAGCGCGTGTCTGCTGTGGTCCCGCGAGGGTGTCCCACGGGGGGCGGGGGGCTGTCTTCCGCAGGCCTCCAGGGAGTTATGCCCCAGGGGAGGAGCTGCTCTCAAGGCATGTGAAGGGGTTTGACTTTGATAATGAGAAAGCGAAGGAACATTGGTGGCCCGACCTACAGAGAAGAACACCTCAAACAGCTCTGAGGATGGCCTCTCGGTTCCTGGAATATTGCCTGGCAAAGAGGAAGTAATTTCACTGACTCACTGTAAGTAATTGTCCCTGTAACGGCCACCTATGAAATCAGGAGATTTCATTTCTGTAGCTCAGAGATTCGGAGAGCATGGTTTTCGTTTGTGAGTGTTTTAGTAATTTCAAAGCGAGACGTCTGCCAGACTAAAAGACAAAATTCTGTTTCCAGAGTTTTATCAGTGTGAAGCATGCTTTATTAAACAATTTTTTTCATGTGTAGCCTTGACTGAGTCTCTGGATAATGGTGCCGCTCTTCATGACCAGTGTGTCGTAGCTGGAGACAGGCAACCAAACCCAACAACTGCAGAATGTTCTGACCCGGTTCCTCGGGAACACCTTCCTTGCAGTTCCATTCAAATGATCGTGACCGTCAGGTGACTTTTCTCACCTCCTACTTTGTCCTCATCGTTTCTAATAAAAACTCAATTCCTTCAAGATTTCATGACCCTTCAGTCCACGCCAGGGTTGGGTTGCCCCCGAACAGGGGTGGCCAGGAAAGATCCAGGCCCAGACTCTAGGACAGCAGATCCTAGAGCTCCTAGGAGCCAGAGAGGCTGGCAGCAGGCAGGGGCAGGGCTCTGGCCTGGGGGAAGCAGAGCCCAGGAGAGTTGGCCTGGGGCACGTCCTCCAGGCTGGGACAGCCAGACCCCGAGGCCAGGAAGTCGGAGAGTACAGATGCAGCGGAGTAGGAAACACAGAGCCCCAAGCCAGGAAGCGGCCTGGAGGCTAGGGGAGTCCCGGGGCCCCCAGGGAAGAACGGAGCAGGATGCCGAGCTTGTTACTGTCACACATCTCCCAGCAAGCTGCGGCGGTTCGGAAGTTCCACACTGGTCCCCTTTGTTCCAAATGCAGGGCACTTGTGTGGCCATGCCCGTAAGCACCCTGTTCTCCCTTGACTGCCGTGTCGCCTGTGTCACAATGGGAAACTCCAAGTGGCCAGGAACGAAGGTGGAGCAGAAGGGCTATGCAGTTTACAAAGTTGACCTGGGAGCGTCAGGAAGGAGTATTTGGGTGGCGACAGGGAGGAGAGAAGTGATAGGGGGCCATGAACTTTGGCAGGGATGGGAAACAAACCCCTGTCTTGAGAGCAGGCAAGTGGGAATGAGGCTTTCGGAAGGGGGAAGGCGTGCTGGGATCGGGGCGCTTGCAGCTGGAGCTAACGCGCTGGCAGTCAGCCGTGCGGGAACTGGCCGGGAGGCCCCCAGGGCTGGCGTCGGGGCTGAGGATGGCCGGTATGTCCTTCCACCTGCAACTCATTGAGGGCACAGAGGTGAGGCTCAGAGTGAGAAAACTGGGCAGCAAGAGACAGATATGAAGCAGGACATGCTGGCGTTTGGATGGATCCCTGAGACTCCATCACGCCCAACGCTGTGCGCCAAGCCCCACGCCGCATCTGGACCCCGTTGGGTGTCAGCACGGTCCCGCCTGCAAGGAGCTCTGCGTGGTGGGTGGGGAGGGGACACAGATCTGCACTGGCTAGGACAGACGAGCCAGAGCCCACAGGGCATTAACGAGAAGGTGGGCGTGGTGCTTTTGGTGGGGCTGCTCATTTTCCACCTTTCTCAGCTCCTGGGCACCTGACATCACCTCCTCTTAGGGGGCACCTCACTCTCTCCATGACCCTCTTGCTCCCCTTTCATACAACCTTCTGGAAACACTGTGAGTCCTCTGCCCCCCAGCTCTGAGCTAGCTGATCCCGAGGCGCCACGTCCCCTGGCCTTGCCGTCAGAGCAGCTGACCTGCCGGCCTCTCCCCTCTAGACTCTTCAGCCTGACTCCAGCCACGGTGTCCCCCCAGCCTCAGGGGACACAGGGTAACCCTCCCAGTACTTCCTCAAAGCCCCTATACGTTGGCATGAGGTAGGGCGAGTCACCCACTCTTCTGGGTGAGGCCCACAGCTTAGCTTTCTCTCACGAATTTCTCTACTGGAAACTTCAATTCTTTTCTTGGCCTCTCTATCATCTTTTATAGTCTGGAGGTGGGTGGTTGGCTGCGAGTAGAAAACTGGTTTCCATAAGCACTTTTTGCAAATCTTGCAGCTCACTTTGGAATGAACGTTTCATCTATTGCTTTGGGGCCGCGGTTGAAACAGAGATGAAAACAGTTCTAATTTAGCATCCTGTGCAGTTAACACAGCACACCCCTCTCTCCCGGCCTGGGCACAGCGCAAACAGAGAATGGTAGTCTTTGCGTGGGACTCGAGGCGCCCTGGGTGGGCTGTTCGCACCTGGAGCCGACTAGCCAGGAGCTCCGGCTGCCCTAAGCCCATTTGGTGGGCTTCAGGCCCAAGTGCACACCCACAGCCTACTTACGGCACCACCGTGCTGCCTACATGGGGTGGGCAGTCGTGCACTGGACTGTGCGCCAGGCCGGAGCACTGCAGGCGCACGACTCACGTGAGCTGTAGCATGAAGCCACTAACCGGTGGTGACGTCTGAGCTGGGTTTTGAAGAATGAAGATGAGTCCTCTAGGCCGCCAAGTAGGGCAAGGGCATTCTGGGTGACTCAGTCATTTCGTGCAGTGGAAGAACTCAAGTGTGTGACAGGCAGGAGGGGATGAGGTTCCATCCCTGGCAGCTCTTTCTCTCACAGCCGTTCCCTGCAGCAATTTCAATTTTACATCCGCTTCATGTTGACTCCTTTCTTCCCCCCCCATCTTCCGCTGCTCCTGTTCTCCTCCCCCTCCCTCTTTTCCCTCTCCTCCCTCTCCTCCTTTTCCTCCTCCTCCCCCTCTTCCTCCTCCCTCTTCTTCTCCTCTTTCTCTTCCTCCCCATCCCACCCACCTCCTACTCCCCTTTCCACCCCCCTCTTACTCCCCCTCCCACCCTCCTCCTGCTTACTTCACTTCTAATTAATTACCAGGTGCCACTGGTTTCACCTTTTAACTCTTTTCCACATCATCCCCTCCCCTCCTTCCCCAAACACCACCATAGTCACACCCTTGGTCTTCTTTCTCCTACCATTGTAAAGAACCTTTCTGACCTCCCTTCCACCTTCTCCTCTCCCACTCCCTTCTCTTCTCGGCAACCACACTGATGTTTAAACTATCAAGCCCAGCTTAACCCCCCCTATCATTTTACACCTCGCTCAGTACCACCTTGCCACAGCCTACCCTAGAGGCATAGACTCTAGAATGAGAACCTGCTGCCTGTGGACCTCACCTCTGCCTCTCCCCTCTCCCTTCCCTACTCTGTTCCAGCCACATTGGCCTCTTGACTCTTCTTCAAACAGGCCAACCACACTCCTACCCCAGGGCCTTTGCCTTTGCCTTTGCCTTTGCTCTTCCCTCTTCTTGGAAAGCTTAGTTTTCAAACATTCACAGGTCTTTCTCCTTACTTCTTTAAGTATCAGCTCCTGTGGGGAAGTTGGGGGCACCTGGGTGGCTCAGTCAGTTAAGCCCTCGCTCTTAATTTCGGCTCAGGTCATGATCTCAGGGTCCTGGAATTGAACCCCAAGTCAAGCTCCAGGCTCAGCAGGGAGTCTGCTTGAGAATTCTCTCTCTCCTTCGCCCTCTACCCCTACCCTCCTACTTGCGCACTCTCTCCCTCTCTCTCCAGAATAAATAAATAAATCTTTAAAAAAATTCTGCAATGAAATCTGTCCTCCTGCTGGGTGATCAGGGCCCAGGTTTGTTAGTAAATCAGGAGGGAGATTCCGAGAGGTGAATTTGCTAGGTCAACAAGACGCACATTTGATTTCTCTGTTACGATCTGGTGCTACGGCTGTGGTCTCAGGAGTAGATGTGCTTGGTGCGCCACCCCCTTCCCCTCGTCCAACTGTGGCCTTGCAGACTCTCCCACTCTGCCCGGGGCTTCCTGCAGCCACCAGAGCTTGCTCGGCCTTGGAGGAGCCATGCAACGAATGCCCCCGAGCAGACTTCATCAGGGACCCTCAGGAGTTCACAGATGCACCCCTCTGCCCCTTTGCTGTTGCTGGGACCCTGGATCACAGAGTGTCCCGTCGCCCACCGTGGTGACTTGATTGACAGCACACTCTTGATTGACGTCCTTCCCTTTCCCCGTCTCGCTTCCTCGATCCCGTACTTGTGTTCTTAGGTTCACCTCCCAAATGAACCCTCACACTCAAATCCTTGTCTCAAGGAATGCTTCTGGGGAGCCAAAAGTAAGACACTCTTCTTTCTTTCAGGAAAAAAAAAAAGTTGATTCTTTAAAGGTGATGCATGAACATGGTACTTTTTCTTAAGCATAAAAGATAGAAAATGGAAAGTAAACATCTTTCATCTTCTTACCTCCAGTCTCTCTACCCAAAGGTAATGCCTGCTGACAGTTTCCTTTCTTTCTTTCCGGAAAAAGATATGATTATACAAACATACATATATACATATTCCTTTAAGTCTCCCTAAGTGGAATAATTCTAAATACTGTGCCTGGCACCTTTTTTCTACTTAGTGATTTATCCTGGAGAGCATTTAAATTTGCACATACAGCTTTTTTATAGCTCAATGGCCTTGTGGTGTGTGGTCACACCATAGGTTTCTAACCAGAACGCCTGTTAGAGAACATTTATTGTTTCTAGTATTTGCAGTTACATCCATGCTGTGATAAACATTTTTATACATATATCTTGGCTTATTTTTAAAAAATTGAATAAATTTGTAAGAAAACAAAAGATAATAGGTATTTATGTGCATTTTAACTTATTTTTCTTTTTTAGATATTGATATTTATCTCGCTTTCATTAGGTTGTTGGATTTACACTTCTGACAGTGTACAAATGCTTGTTTTCCCAAGCCTTCTTAACACTGCGGTTATCAAACCTTTCACTCTTTACTAATCTGTGAGGTGAAAAAGGTATTCATTTCATCATGATCTCATTCATATAATTACTAGCATTGACGGTTCTTCTATGTATTACCTGTTCGTAGCCTTGACCCATTTTTCAATTGGAGTTTTTATCATTTTCAACTGGAGTGTTTATACAGAGTCTGGCTACTAACCTGTTAGATATGGTTCTTATATTTTCTTTCATTCTATGATTTTCCTTGAACTATTTTTTTTTAAGATTTTATTTATTTATTTGACAGAGAGACAGCCAGCGAGAGAGGGAACACAGGCGGGGGGAGTGGGAGAGGAAGAAGCAGGCTCCCAGCGGAGGGGCCCGATGCGGGGCTCTATCCCAGAAGGCTGGGATCACGCCCTGAGCCGAAGGCAGACACTTAATGACTGAGCCACCCGGGCGCCCCTTCCTTGAACAATTTTATAATGAAATACTTTTTTATATGAAGGTCTTAAATTATTAAATCAAGTCAGTTTATTTTTTTTTCTTGGTTTCTGGATTCTATGTCATGCTTAAGAACCTACCCTGTCTCAAGTTTATAAAAATATCCATCCAGGTACCTCCTAGTTTTTTAGTGGTTTTATTTTTACACCTAGATCATTAATCAATCTGGAGGATTTTCTTTTTTTTTTTAATCATGACCCTGAGATCCAGAGGTGCACACTCTATCAACTGAGTCAGCCATGTGCCCCTGGAGGTTATTTTTGTGAATGGTGTTTGTTATTGGAAGAAACTATAGAAAAATAGGAGTAAAGCAAAGAAGACAGGCCAAGGACCCAATGCTTGGGTGGTGATGCTGGGGAGTTACCATTGACTGCAGTTCACAGGGCCCTGCACGGGGAGGGTGGTCCTGAGTCCTTCCCTGGGTTTTTTGCTAGTGGTGTTCTGGAGCTAGCTTGTGTATTGGCTCACAAGAACCAATTTACTAGAAAAGGCCATTGTTATATGCTCCATCTTATAACATTATAAACAAATTTTTTAAAGATAAAAATATTCAAAATTCATCACTTCCTAATTATTTTACTATGTTTTACTATTCCCTGTGATCCCGGGATGATTTAGTTCTACTGGGTCTATATGGTGGAAATAGCACATAATGGTGATGTCGTGTTGGTAGCTTGACTAGGCTGTTGGTGGGGGTATTTACACAGTGGAAGTTGGCAAAAGCTCCAAGTCAGATTCTTTTTTTTTTTTTCCCTTTAGGAATGCGGTAGTTAAGCATCTGACGGCACACCACTGACTTTACCCATCTCCAGATATGTTTATTCAGAGAAGAGGCTGACATGTCAGAGAGGAAACTGAAGCATCACTTAGGAAGCCAGACTTGAAGACATCTCGCTCAATCTCTTCTGGTCCTGGCATTCCATGATTCTGGAACACTCATAACCACTCTCTATGGCTATACTGCCAAAGGGAATCTTGCTCAGAAAAATCTGCTTGTAGGGTATTTCTTCAGTCTCCACATTCTTAACCTGGGTCTCATTTTGTTGTAATACACTCCTTTGATGGGTCTTGCACAGGATTTTCTCTGTAATGTCTCAGATTTAGATTCCAATGTGGCAACTCAAGGCAATAGATAGCATTACTTATCATCATTCATCTGTTTTTCATTTGATATTAAGTGTTCTTCAAACATTGACTCTTTCTCTAAATGCTATCAAAGCAGCCACAATTTACTGGCATTTTTGCTTACTCCCTTCCACATGGCAGCTCGTATTTTGTAGAAAGCAAAGGAAAGTTGGAAGACAGAGGGTCAGAAGATGAATTTGGGATCTCACACCAACACTTGAAGTAATGGAAGCATTATTTATCCAAATTTAAAGAAGGGCCTTCATTTTGTCCTCATAAGTCAGTTTTTCAGAAGCTAAGAACATTTAAAACATAGATAAAAATCACGAGAAAAAGATATTCAAGTAGCTCTTATATAATCTTGTAAGAACTTTCTCATTCCGAATATGAGAAAGTTACTTTTCTCTGCTTCAGTATTTTCTTTTAAAAATAGAGAGCTCTTAAAGGCGTTTAACACACATTTAGAAAACCCTACTGGATCAATCATTAATAATTGTATGTATTTTTCATCCTGAAACAAACCCACTGACCATATTTATAATGGTTGGGGAGGGGCTCCATTCACCAGGAGTTTTAATTGTCTTTCACAAATATTTCTTAGAACTCATTTAGCCCACATTTCACAGATGGTCAGACTAGTCTATTTGTTGCCCCCAAGGTAATTGCCAATTTCTCTCCTCTTCCTCTTCTTACCTGAAATTCTCTTTCCTCTTTTTCATGAAATCTTCTCAATTCTTCAAGATTCTGTGCAGTCTTTCTACAAGTATTCCCGAGCTCAGTGATGTATGACTCTTCTGGACTCATAACTACTCATTTGGCATCTAATTATACCTTCCCTTGTGACTTACATTGTTAGTCCATTTCTACTGTGTATAGTATTACCTTGGCATTTAGATCAGACATTCTTATTCTAGGATACATGGATCCCTTGGGACTTTAGGGAAACTGGGGATGTCATGAAATTACAAGTAAGTTGTGCATGTGTGTGGGCCTATGTGCCTCACTAGGGCCAAAAATCCTTATATTTTATCAGATTTTCAAAGGGATTTTGACACAAGAGTTTAGTCTCCTGGAGGAGAGAAGCTATGAGATACTTTGTTGTATTTCCCACAATATTTTCAATAACTCAGCTAAGTAACTGAATGAGCACAGGATAGATCTAATGTTTCCACTTATTTGTTATCAGTTAATCCCCTTCTTTCCTAACTACGAAAGGACATGACTTGCCTGTTTCCATCTCACAGTTGACCATATATGAAGTAATAAGTGTTTAAGTGTTTGAAAGGTTTAAAATAAGACCTTACACTTATGATAGCTTACCTTGAGACATATTATAAGGGAATTCCACATTTTTGGAATTCTTGGTCATTTGATTTCCTTTTATAAATCCTCCTTTAGAGAAGCAGAGCTTGGAAAACATCTTCTCCTTTGACTCCAACTTCCACTGCATCTGTTTCTTGTTCTCTGTCCCACTTGAGTCACTCACTCCCACAGTCATAGCTAAACCTTGTGTTTACTAATAACAACACCCCTTCTATGTAGGTTGAATAATAACCCCTCTCAAAGATGTCTACGTTCTAATCCCTAGAATCTGTGAATGTGTTGCATTACATGGCAAAGGGGGATGGAGATTACAGATGGAGTTGAGGTTACTAATCAGCTGACCTTAAATACAGAGAGTATCCTGGATTATCCAGGTGGGCCCAATGTAACAACAGGGTCCTTAAATGTGAAAGAGGGAAGCAGAAGAGGAAATCAGAATGATGCTATGTGAGAAGAATTCAACCAACTACTGTTGGTTTTGAAGATGAAGGAATGGGACAATGAGCCAAGAAATGTGGTGACCTCTGTGGGCTACAAAGGGCCAGGAAATTGATCCTCTCCCAGAGCCTCCAGAAAGGGACACAGCCCTGACAACATTGGCCCAGTGAGACCCATTTCAGGATGCTGACCTCTAAAAATTTTTAAATAATACATTTGTATTGTTTCAAGCCAATAAATTGTAATGATCTGTTACAGCAGCAGTAGGAAACTAATACACTTTCCTTCCATTATTAAATGAGTTTGCTAGTCTCTGAACAACTCACTCTCCTATCTTTATAGTTTGCTCCCACTAGTACCTCAGCTGCAACAAATTTTTTGATCCCATTGATCCTATAGCTGTCATACCATCTCTCAACCCATTCATGTTCTCTCTTCCTTCCTTATAGGGCTCAGATCTCGTGACCTAGAATTATAATTACTCACTTGCAACTCTCAACTATGTACTCCCATGATCTCTCTTCTCTCTCTTTGTCCGGCTTCCCTGAGAAAAATCCTAACTCTAGTTGAATCCAATGCTTCACCTATTTCATACTTGAACCTGTTAGTTAAATGTGGTTGTGGAACATGAAGCCAATCTGATGGTCTCGCTTCAAATTCAAGGCATTAATTCAAGTAGGATCTTTGTGTTCCTGGAAATCCCTATTAGATTGTGTTTTCCCTTTACCCTCTTGCTCTCTTAGAAGACTATTTCACAATTTCTCTTCTCACTGGAGAACTCTAAATTCCCTTTCTCTATCTCCACCCTCTGCTGATTTTCTGTGTGTGTGATCTTACTTCCACTGAGAGTAGATGGTCAGAAGAGGGCTCCCTCAAATCCCTCCAAGCTCATCTACCTGCACACCCACCTACGTGTACTGCCTTCTCTCCCATAACTGTGAGTCATCTATGATGGTACCTGTGTAAGCTCCATCCCTCAAATGGAACAGAAAATTCATCCCACTTACATCTCTTCAGCTTCTGTTTCCTTTGTTTCTTTGTAATCATTTTTTCCACTCTCTGCTGGATCACTCTTTTCAGCATACAAACATTCTGCTATTTGTCCTGTCTTAAAAGCATACTCTTAAGAAGGGGTTTAAGAAAGTGGCACAAGTAGACCTTGAGCTGCCATCTTCCACAGACACAGCTAATGCATAGAATAATTTCCTCTGAAAAAGACCTGAAAACTGGATGAGTGGAGTCTCCACAACAAAAGATAAAAGGGCAGCATCAAAATGGATAGGAGAGGCAGAGACATGTTCTCACTAGGAAAAACCCCACCCTGGCACAACAATCCACAATTGGGAGGGATCTCAAAAATGCAGAACTTTGCCCTGGGAAGCAAATTGTCAGTGCTTCACATCAGGCACCCTAACCCATAGATTCTGCAAAGGAGAGACAAGCTCCCCCAAATGCCTGGCTTTGAAAACCAATGGGGATTAGGTCCAGGAAACCCATAGAACTGTAGGGAACAGAGAACCTGCTCTTAAAAGGGCTCACACACAGACTGACTCACCCAGGAACCAAACACAAAAACACCAGTTCAAAAAGTGCCTAGGCTGTGTATGAAGGGCACTCATTTACTAAACTTGGGGGCATCCACTTACAGGCAGGAACTTCTTGGGACTATCTCTGAGGACCAGAGACACTGGCAGGTGCCATTTATGTGATTTTATTCTAACTTGCTAATGCCAGCTCTGATGGGTACCATTTAGAGACTTTCCCTCTAGCATGTTAAGGCCAGAGGTATGCCCTGTGAAGGGCCTGCCTACCCTGATGCCACAGTGACATGTCATAGCCGGGTCAGGAGAGGACTCTACTCACCCGGTGCCACAGCTGCAGCCCCACCACAGTAGGCAAGGGCAATAGCAATTCTGAACCCACATGAGACATCTTCTACACAAGGTCGCTTCTTCAAGATTGGGAGAGGTAGTTGATTTATCTAATACATAGAGATAAACACAGAGTCAGGCAAAATGAGGAGGCATCAAGACTACATTTCAAATGAAAGAACAAGACAAAGCCTCAGAAAAAGACTTTAATGAGACAGATTAACATCTACCTGATAAAAAGTTCAAAGTAATGGTCATAGAGAGGCTCACTGAACTCAGGAGAAGAATGGATGAACATAGTGATAACTTCAACAAAAAGATAGGAAATATAAGAAAGTACCCAATAGAAGTTACAGAACTGAAGAATACAACAACTGAACTGAAAAATACATCAGAGGTGTTGAATGGCAGACTGGATGAAGTAGAAGAATGGATCAAATGAAAGACAGTGAAACATAAAACAATGGAACTCACTCACACCAAGCAGCAAAAAGAAAAAAAAAGAATTTTAAGAAGTGACATTAAGGGACCTTTGGGTCAACATCAAGTGAAATAACATTTGCATTATAGGGGTTCTAGAAAGAGAAGAGAGAGAGAAAGGGTCAGAAAACTTATTTGAAGAAGTAATGTCTGAAAACTTCCATATTGGGGGAAGAAATAGACATCCAAGTCCAAAAAGCCCGAAGAGTTCCCAATAAAATGGACCCAAAGAAATCCATATCAAGACACATTAAAATGGTAAAAGTTAAAGAGAGAACCTTAAAAATAGCAAGGGAATAACACTTGTTACATACAGGGGAAACTCCATAAGGCTATTGGTAGATTTTTCAGTAGAAACTTAGCAAGCCAGAAGAAAGTGACCTGACATATTCAAAGTGCTGAAAGGAAAAAATTTTCAACTGAGAATTTTCTACCCTGAAAGAATATTATTCAGAATTGAGAGGGAGATTAAAATTTTTCCAGATAAATAAGAGCTAAAGGAGTCTATTACCGCTAACCTAGCTTTACAAGAAAGGGACTTCTTTAAGCTGAAAAGAAATAGCAGTAATTAATAACAAGAAAACATATGAAAGTAAAAATCTCACTGGAAAAGGTAAATATATAGATAGTAAAGATAATGGATCAATGACTTATAAAGCAAGTGTGAATGTTAAAAGACAAAAGTAGAAAAATTAACTAAGACTACAATAATTAGTAAAGAAATATGTAAAGTAAAAAGATATAAAATATGCCATCAAAAATATAAAATGTAGGGGATGGGTAAAATTGTAAAGTTTTGGAGTATGTTCAAATATAAGTTCCTATCAATTTAAAACTGAATGTTTTATACATAGGATATCACATGTACATCTTATGGTAACTACAAAGCAAAAACTTAGAGTAAGTACATAAAATAAAATGAAAAAGGAATCTAAACATAGGAGTAAAGAAAAATACCTAATACCAAAACCAGACAAGGAAACTGCAAGAAAAATTATAAACCAGTATCTTTAATGAACATAGATGTACAAATCCTCAACAAAACATAGCAAACCAAATTCAACAGTACATTAAAAGGATCATACACCATAATCAAGAGGGATTTATTCCAAGGATGCAAGGATGGTTTGACATCCGCAAATCAATTTGATATACCACATTAACAAAATGAAGGATCAAATTCATATTATTGTCTCAATAGATGCAGAAAAAGCATTTGACAAAATCTTACCCCCATTTATGATGAAAATTCTCAAAAAAGTGGGTATAGAGGAAATGTACCTCAACATAGTAAAGACCATACATGAAAACCCACAGGTAACATCATACTCAATGGGGGAAAAAATGAAGATCAGAAACAAGACAAGGATGTCCACCCTTGCCACTTTTGTTTAATATAGTATTGGAAGTCCTAGCCACAGCAATAAGGCAAGAAAAAGAAATAAAAGGCATTCAAATCAGAAAGGAAGAAGTAAATTGTCACTGTTTAAAGATATATAGAAAACCCTAAAGGCTTTGCCGAAAAACTCTTAGAACTAATAAATGAATTCAGTAAAGCTGCAGGATGCAAAATCATTCAACTTGGCATTTCTATATAGGAATAATAAGCTATCAGAAAGAAAAATTAAGAGAGAAATCCCATTTAAAACCACATCAAAAAAATAAAATAAGTAGGAACAAATTTAACTAAGGAGGTAAAATATTGGTACACTGAAAACTATAAGACACTGATTAAAGGAATTGAAGACACAAATAAATGGAAAGAAATTCTGTGTTAATGGACTGGCAGAATTAATACAGATTCAATGCAAAAACCTATCAAAATTCCAACAGCATTTTTCACAGAACTAGACCAAAAATTCTTTTTTTTTTTTTTAAGATTTTATTTATTTATTTGACAGACAGCCAGTGAGAGAGGGAACACAGGCAGGGGGAGCGGGAAAGGAAGAAGCAGACTCCCAGCGGAGGAGCCTGATGTGGGGCTCGATCCCAGGACTCTGGGATCACACCCTGAGCCAAAGGCAGACGCTTAATGACTGAGCCACCCAGGTGCCCCTAGACCAAAAATTCTAAAATTGGCATAAAACCACAAACGATCTCAAATAGCCAAAGCAATCCTGAGAAAGAAGAACGAAGCTGTAGGTATTACACTTCCTGATTTCAAACTATACTACAAAGCTATGGTAATCAAAAAGTATGGTATTGGCATGAAAACAGACACACAAATCATCAGAACAGAATTGAGAACCCTGATATGAACACACACACATATATAGACAATTTGTAACAAAGGCACATGAAAAGGTGTTCAACATCACTAATTATTAGGGAAACAGAAATCAAAACCATGATGAAATATCACCTCACACCCATTAATGACTATTATCAAAAAGATAAGAAATACGTGTTGGAGAGGATATGGAGAAAACGAAATGTCCACACACTATTTGTAGGAATATAAGTTGGTGCAGCCACTATGTATGGAGATTCCTCAAAAAATTAGGAATAGATCTCCCATGTGATCTAGCTATTCACTTCTGAGTATTTACCTGAAGAACATGAAAGCACGAATTTGAAATGATATATGCATTCCTATGTTCATTGCAGCACTATTTACAATAGCCAAGATCTGGAAATAATCTAAGTGTTCATCAATGGGTGATTGAATGAAGATGGTGTGGTACACACACACACACACACACACAATGAAATACTACTCAGCCATAAAGAAAAATAAAGTCTTGCCACTTGTAACAACATGGATGGACCTTGAGGGTATTACGTCAACTGAAATAAGTCAGACAAACGAAGACAAATACCATACGATTTCATACATACATGGAACTTAAAAAAATGATAAAACAAGACAGTACAAAAATAAACTCAGGGGCCCCTGGGTGGTTCAGTCAGTTAAATGTCCAACTTTTGATCTCAGCTCAGTTCTTGATATCAAGGTACTGAGTTCAAGCCCTGGGTTGGGCTCCATGCTGGGTGTGAAGCCTACTTAAAAGTTAATTAATTAATTAATTAAACAAATGAACAAACTCATAGATAGAACAGATTGATGGTTTCCAGACAGGAAAGGAGCTGGGGGCTAGGAGAATTGGGTGAAGGGAGTCAATTGTATTGTAATGCATGGTCTGTAGCCTTCTGGTGGCAATCATTTGGTAGTATGTGCAGAAGTAAATTATAATATTGTACACATAAAACTTCTGTGATGTCACATACAAATTTTACCTCACTACAATTGTTTTGAATAAAAGAAAGGAAAAGCACACTCTTTTGGCTCTGCAACATCCTTCTGTTACGGCCCCATTCCTCTGCCCCTTGAAAGAGGGTCTATACTCCTCTTCTTCCATCTCTTCTTGAACTCACTCCAGTCAGGCTTTTATCGTCACCTCCCTCCTGAAACTGCTCTTGATGACACCACCAGGGCTTTCCCACAGCTAAATCCAGGGTCAGTGTTTTGTCTTCATCTTGACCTATCGGCAGCGTCTGATTTTGTCTCTCACCTGAATTATTGAAAAACATTCCAAAATGGCCTCCAGCTTCTGCTTTCCTTGCTGGTGGATCTCTTTTCTACTCAGCAGTCAAGTGTTTCTGTTTTGTTTTGTTTTTAGTAGATTGGGTCATGTCACTCATCAGCTAATGCTCCTCAGCTCCAGTGCTTCCCAGCTCCCTCAGGGCAAAAGCCAGAATTCTTACAATGGCTCACAGGGTGCTCTATGGTCTGCCCCCACTACCTCCCTGCTCTCATCTGCTGGCGCTGTCCTTCCTGCACTCCTCTGTGCCAGCTTCAGGGCCTCCTTGCTGCTCCTCAGACACACGAAGCCTGCTCCTACCTCAGAGATTCTGCCCTGTAACCTCTGCCCAGAATAGCCTTCCCTCAGGTCAGAATGACTCACCCCTCCCTTCCTTCAAGCCTCTGCTCAAACGCTACTTTATCATAGTGTCTGTCCCAGACGCCATCCAACGGGAAAGAGTGGCACCCCCTGCATATGCCCCCATCTACTTTACCTTACTGTCTATTGTTCCATGGCACCTATCACTGACAGTATGTGTGTGTGTATCCTTAAATTATATATAATAATATGTACTATTATATACTATGTTAATGCAATATATAATTGTATTGTATGTTGTGCATATATGTACATACTTTTTTCTTGTCCACTAAAATACGAATGCCATAAGGGCAGGGCCTTTGTTTTGTTCCTTGCTATACCTCCAGCCCTTAGAAAAGCACCTTATGTAGAGTTGAATAAGTGTGTTGAATGAATGAGGGAATGAATGGATACATTTAAGTGAAACTGAGCTGCACGTTTGAACTGGCTGCAGCTTGGCCATGGGGCTTTGTTGTTACTGTTTGGCAGTGGACTGGGCTGGGCAAGAGGAGTTTTGAGTACCTTCACATGCCCCAGCCTTAGCTCTTATGAAATATTGATAAGTTTGGTCCTGAGAGTTAGTCTACCTAAATGTCTTTCCAACCTCAAGAGGCATCTTCTCCAGGGAAGTCCTGGAGTCCTGTGATATCACCACTAGCTAGAATTGTTTGTTGTCTTTTAACAATCTCCCCTTAAAGGCACCCTTCTCAGGGGACAAGAGTGAAAAGTGGACGTTAATAATTGATGTTGGTGAGTGTTTTCCTTGATTCCCGTGAAAATCATTCTTTTTCAGGAGAAGCTTACCAAGGTGAAGAAGCACGGCATTTTCCACTATGGGAGGGAACAACTCAATTTTAAAACACCATTTCAAAACTACATTTACCCAATAACTATAATCATCGGATGGACCCTACACATTCTATTTGTTAATTCACATGTGGAAATACACGCCCTCGAAAAATTGAGTCAAGTAAAATTTTCCTTTTCATTTTTACTTTTTCTCTCTCTTTCTCTTTTCTTTAAGCCTCAAAAACCCAAGAATCTATGAGGCATTTATAGCTGGGCTATTATAGCCCACTTTAGTTTTAACTACGCCCGATTTCCGTCTTCTTACGAAAATGTTGCTGATTCATAGTTATACAGGGCCATGAGCAGAAATCTTTTTTCCCTTTGTTTTGAAGGGAAAGAAAGTTTTTACAGAAATCTGAGTTTTGAAAACATTGGATTTAGAGAACATTTTGAGGTTGAAAACGATGGAAGTTTGAGCAGACAAAACCCAGCACTACTTTTATTAATCACTCCAGATGGAAGAGTAGAGACAGTGTACGTAATAGTCGGGGAAGGACACTGAGGTTTGCTAGGGCTAGACAATGAGTTTATGGTGCATCAGGGATCTTAAATGATGCACAAGTCATGCTCGAAGTTTCTGTGACCCTAAAGTACATGAATGATGCTACAGGATGGTCAACCAACAGTGGTGTGTGTTAAGAATTCCATTCATTGGGTATTAATAGCATCATGATCATAACTGTCTTACCCTCTTGCTTATTTCATCATCTATTTCTGGGCCTGTAGATTTGGAGGTTCACCAGATTTGCGGTCCTGTCAACACTGACTCGGGTAATGGGAGCAAAACAGGTTAACCTAAAAGATTCAACCTAGCGACAAATGAGAGGGTGGAGAATAAATAAATCTAAGTCCATTGGAAGCCTACATGGAAGTGATTGCTGCACAGCAAAGATGATTTTTGGGATAGGTGTTAAGAATTAAAGAGTGGAGGGGCGCCTGGGTGGCTCAGTCGTTAAGCGTCTGCCTTCGGCTCAGGGTGTGATCCTGGAGTTCTGGGATCGAGCCCCACGTCAGGCTCTTCTGCTGGGAGCCTGCTTCTCTCTCTCCCACTCCTCCTGCTTGTGTTCCCTCTCTCACTGGCTGTCTCTGTCTCTGTCAAACGAATAAATAAAATCTTAAAAAAAATTTTTTTTAAAGAATTAAAGAGTGGAGGAGTGGCCTGATATGGGGATTCACAGACAAGCTTATGGTAAAATGAGGGTTAATAAAAAAAGATATCATTCATTCATTTATTCATTCCCTCAACAAGTTTTAATTAGACCCCCACCTTGTGCTTGGCATGGGTGGGGCAGCACTGTATGGTAAGATTATTTGATGGGCTAGAGATTTCAGAAGGTGCTCAAGAGAGGTAGGGAGGTGGTCAAAGAGACCTGGGTTTAAATCCTGGGCTCACTTTCAAGCTGTATGACCTTGGATCAGTCACTTAAGCACTCTAAGTCTGTATAATGGGAATAATAACTCTGAGGTCAAGGGATTTGTGTGAAGAGTGAGTGAGATGATATTCTGAAAGCATCTGACATGGACATGGCATGGTACAAAGGCATTCAACAATGTAGGTTTCTCTCCCCTTCCCCCAGGAAAGGGAGTGCCTCCTGGCCATCGCTGAGGAAGGAAGGAAGGTATTCTAGGAAGACAGGTTTGGCTCTGAGGAAATGGGGCTCCTGGAATCTGTGTAGGCATCTGCCTGTGGTGTTTGTGGGGGAAAACACTACATGTTTCCTATGAAACACGTAAGTTGCCATTCCCGTTCAGGTCCGTCGAACTTATCTCTGTATTGAGGACGGGATCCTTCCTTTTGCTACAGCTCAAGCCGAAGAGAAAAAGGTTCCAATTGTGACCAAGAAAAATAACAGTTGGAAACACAACCCTTTAAAATCAAGTCACGCACATGAGATGTCAGGCAAAGACACGCTTTGATCTTTTCTGAAACCACCCCCCCACGCAGAATCCAGCGGTGTTTTCTGTGGGCCTGGGGCGACGCCCTGTCTCAGCAGGAAGTCATGACCAGGGCTGGAGGCTTCCTAGCATCCTATCGCCCAGCACAAGATGTGCTGGTAGCAGACGCCCCCCGCGGACCCCCCTGCCAGCGGCGCGGGCTGCCAGCAGCGCTATTAGCACAGCATAGGTCTACACTGCCCTCTTGCCCAGTTCCAAAAGCAGAATGCTTCTTCGCGGCTTCTGAGGCTGATCAAGCAAATGCTTTGTCATGTTCCTGCCAGCGCGAAACAAAATCCAAATAGTACCTTGTTTCTCAATAGGGTGTCTGTTGAACCGGGTCTGCCTTCACCCTTTGACCCTCAGGGTGACAGGTGGCCTGTTAGCCGCCATCTCTGTTGCAGAGCACTCAGGGCGGCGGTTGGATCGTGAGCTCCGGGCCCCGGCTTTCCCGTGCACTTGTGTGCCTCAGGCTGTCCATCTGTAAAATGGGGGAGAAACAGCTTCTAGTTCACTGAACTGTTGTGAGGATGAAAGGAGTTAACACGGGAGGGTGAGGCGAACAGGGCTCAGCACTCACCTGGGCTTGCCGGGTGTGTGCAGCCGGTGGCGGCCTAGTGCGACAGAGAAGTCCAGGCCGAAGGGTCGGGAGCAGCCTGGCGGGCTTGCACTGCCAGGCTGACCACTCCCGGCGCTGGGATCCGGGGCGTGGTATTTACCCAAGCCCAGCGTTTTCATCTGTAAGCGGAGACGGCCGTGTTACTTAAATCGGAGGGCTGGTCAGAGGCCTGACGAAAACAATGCTTATCACTTAGCTTTGGGACTGGGTGTGTACTCAGTGATTGGTGGCCCCATCGTGGCCGTCACCCCCTCCCTGCCTGAGAACCGACCTTGGGAAAGGGAACCTGTGGAGGGAAGGCGGAGGGGCAGCATCGGGCCCTGCTACGCGCCATGGCAGGTTTGTACTTCAAGATGGTCGCTTCCGCGGGAGGCTAGGGAAAGACACTGCGTCCAAAGGGAAAAGCCCCCGTGTCCTGGGATTGGAGACCAAAGCTCCAGCTGTGAGTCACAGTCCTTCCCTTGCCAGCTATGCGGCCCTAACCAGCTCATGGCCTCTCTGCGCCTCCCTTCCCCTAAAACCACCGCGGAGTGCTGTGAGGCCCAGTGGGACGGAGCTTGGGTGCATGTGAACGTGGGGGAGCGCGCTGAGGCAGGCCAGGGCGTGGGGGGGCCATGACAAGGCCCAGGAGCCCCGTGGAGAGTCCAGCCCAGGCTGTGTGGCACCAGTCCGGCTGCCCGGAGGGACAGCTCCTCCCCAGGCCCCGACCCTCAGCCCAGGAAGGGGTGCAGAGGGCCTGCCCCGATACACCCCTCCAAACTGCGCCATTCTCCTCTGGGAACCCAGTGTCCGGAGACGCTGGGGACAGAATAGGGGGCTCCTTTCTGGGCAGCTGTGGACACAGAACCCTGCAGACAGGAGGGAAATCTCTGGATAGGGTCCTCAGAGAGCCCCCGAAGAGAAAGACAGCACTGTTGCTCATTCCTTTCTCCTCCCGCCTCCCAGATTAAGGCCCTGGTCCTCATGATTGGCTCCTTCCCTGAAAGACTCCCTTTACACCACTTTCTCGAAAGGTTGGAGGGGCAATGAAACCCTATGGTAAAAGCCCCAAGACAATTACAGTGTGCTGCCCGCCCCCAAGCAGCTGTCGGAATGCCTCAGCTTCCCACATCCCAGGCCTGGCTGGCTGCCCCTGGAGCCGCATTCCTGGCGGGTCCAGGAGTCAAGAAAAATCCTCCAGAACAAGACGTGCCTCGGTGTTCTCCAGTTACCAGCAGGTGGAAGGTGGGGCCGCTTCTGATGGAAATGGTTTTGACAGACCTCCAGAGTTCAAGGATGTTTTCCACTTGCAGGCAGGGCTGCGGGCCGGCAGCTCTTGCTGCTTCTTGTAGAGACGTGTTTCCCTTTCTCATAAAGTCCTCGCTCTTTGGCCTTTACAGGCCTTTGCCCACAACGCACTCCGGCCCGGCGGTGGAGGGCAGCGGGCACAGACCTCTCCTCTCCTCTCCTTCCAGCTGGAATGCTGGTTTCCAAAGGAAGCCAGACGCATCTCCCTTCCTCCTAAAGCCCCCCATGGGCTTGTCTGCATTGTCTCAAAAGTGCACGGTCAGCAGGAGGCCTGTGGGTTTTGCTTTACAGCTTTTACCTGGAAATTGTGGCATTGAAGTTGAATACTGAATTTAAAAGTGTATAATGTCACGATACGTTTTAATTAATTTTCAGTGTGAATAATGACACATTTCTAAGGCTGTTTGCCCTCGTGAATGAATTGGGCGTGACTCACGTTTTGTTTCTTGGCCCCACACAGTCACCACGGAGAGAAGGCAGCGTCGCTGACACTGACGGTGATGTACAGTCATTAGCAGGAAGGGTGGGTTAGGCACTAACTACAAGTGCAGCGACAGTGGCTTCCCACCAGCCTGCTCTACTGGACGTGCCCGCTGTTCCCGGGGCCTGACGAAGCAGGAGGGACTGGGTCTCCTAGGATGCTACGTCGGGCTGGGCGCTGAGGGGCTGCAAGCAGAATTCTTACTCCCTTCCATTTAAAAACCAGCCATTCTCATGGTTTCTACAACTTAGCTTTCTATTTACTGCAAAAACAGAAGCGTGCCAGCCCTTCTGCCTGGTGCCTGCAGCTCTCTGTCCCGGGGCTGTCTCTTGGGCTCTGCTCCGGGCTGGCGGGAGGTGCTGGTGAGTTGATGCCCTCGCACCCCGGCAGCACCCAGCAGAGGAGGAACATGAGTGGAAGAGAATCCTCCTCGGAAACTTGTTCCATTTCACTTCCTGTGGCCCCGGCAGGATCAGCCCACCTCCTGCAGGGGTATCCTGCTCCTTTATGCACACACATCAGCTTCCTTCCCTTCCCTGTCTCATTTCCTCCTGGGGTTACCCCCATGAACATGTCACTAGCCTCAAATCCTTGTCCCAGGTGCGTACCCACGCAACGTACTCTAAGGCAGTGAACCGGTCGGGAAGGGCAGGATAGGCTGCCGGGGGGGGGGGTAGGGGCGCGGTTGGAGGGAGTATAAAGGACCTCTGGGCAGGCTGGCCTGACCCAGACTGTGCCCCTGGCTCCTGGGTTCCCCAGGCCCTCCTTCCCAGCTCTGGAAGAAGCATCTCAGCACTGTCTCCTTGTGTGGGGGAAGAAGGATCGCTTCCCCCCCCTTCCCCCCGCTGCTGCCTACCCAAATCAGTTACCCACAACCTCTAGAGTGCTGGCCACTGGGAACACATCCCCTCCCCGCCCGAACCCTGCTCACACTAGTGTGCTAACGCTTGTCTTAGTCCCCTTGCCTCTTCCACTCAGTTGTCAGGGGCTGGTGAGCTGGGGGCCATGTCACATGGTTTTTCTTTAATTTAGTTAGTTTTTTATTCTTGTTTTATTTGTTTGGTTGGCTTTTAGTTTGGAGTTATTTTTTGGGTTTCTGACTTGTTTTTGTTTTTGTATCCCATACCACCCCTAGCCCAGTTCCGGTAATTAGAGTAGGCACGTCATCAGGAGATGTACTCACTCAACATTTCAGCACATGTGTATCGAGGGTCCTCTATGCTCCAGCTTCCAGAGATATATTTCTCCCAGCTTAAATACTAGTGCGGGAGATAGACAATTAGGAAAAGTAAATCACCAACCACATGGTATGTTCGAAAGTATTAGCAGATACAGAGGAAATAAGGCAGGGAAGAGATGGGATTGACAGGGTGGGCAAAATGCTAAGCAATGCTAAGACCCTGATAAGCCCATGGCTGATGCACTGAAGGGACAGCAAAAAGGCTCACGTAGAGTAAGCAAGGGCAACAGTTTGGGGAGGTTAGAGGGGCTGGGAGCCAGACCCCGCAGGCCTGTGACCATTGTAAGGATGTGGGTTCCAGTTCTGAGTGAGATAAGACCATGAACAGGTTTTGCTCAAAGAAGCAGTGTGATCTGACTCCCATTGTAGCAGGCTTTTCTGGCTGCTGGGCTGACAGCAGACAGTAGGTGGACAGGGGGAAGCAGGGACACCCTTGAGGAGGTAAACTGTAACTTCTAGCTGGGAGATGATGGCAGTTTGGCTGGGTACGTTCTGAAGGTAGAGCCTACCGGATTTTCTGTTGGGATTGGATGTAGGGTGAGTTAACGTTGATGGTTTGGTTCAGGTGGTGCCTGTCAGGATTTTCCACTGTGAAGTTACTACTTTTCCCTTTATAATTGATACACAATTGGGGGGAGATATTTTTATATTTTGTGAATATCCTCTGCCTCATCCCAGTTTTACCCAGGACTTGACGCATTCATTGATGATTCCATTGCTTGAATCCAACTATGATAGTTACAAAATGGTGATTTTTCTAACCCCATCATTTATTCGATGTTTATGAATTGACATTCTGTTGTAAGGAAGAGCCTTTTTCTCTTCCTTGATTATTTATTTATATGAGTGTGGACTCACATATTCATCTTTTACTCATTGTTAATATCACTATATATTCTGATGCTCAAAATGCCTCAGTTTTGGGCCATGGGAGCCACTGCAGTTTGGCTGCTGTGTCCTTTTGACATATGGCCACCATTTCTTGAGCACCTACTTACTTTTTGGCCCAGTAAGATATTCTAGGCTCATGGTTGTACCTTCCCTGCCCTATTTCTAGATTCAACTCTTTCTCCAAGGAACCCTGGTTCCTTTTCATTGAGAAGGGTATTTGGAGACCAAGACCTGGGCAGACACTGTATTTTCATATAATAGTTTTCTAGTCCTCCTTGTTACTGGTCAAATAAGAATTCTCATAACTGTAACAGCTCAACTTTACCTACGTCTAAAGAGAACAGAAAGAAACATGCAATGTTAGAAGCTGTCAACCTTAAAATGTTCTTCCAGAGAGAAAAAGTGAGGACGATTATAAAATCCTCAATTCAATGTCTCTCCACACCTGAACACATTTTGTTATACTAGCAGGCCACAGTGGAATTCACATGCTGTACTCATCCTAGAGGAGTTCACTATCTAGACACAACAGAGTAAGTTTAAACGTTTTTCTATGGAGGAGATGGAAATGTTCTTGGAAATGTTCTTGGTTTGATTTTCTGCACGAAAATGTTCCCTTAACAACCCTTTTTGATTTCAACTGGCTGTGCAAACATGTATAATAATTGGGAGAAAGGGGCCCAAAGGATGGCTTAGAGTGATGTCCTTCTTTATGATGGTGCCCCTGTGGCCTCCTTTGAGCCCTTGGCTCTCTCTTTCTAGGTGCCGAGGCGCTCTAGAGTAGTCATGCAAACAGCATTACCCAATGCGCGGGTTACTTCTGCACGCTCTCAGCAGACCTCACGATGCCTGTTCAACTAGCAAGGACATTGTTCTTATGCTCCCTCCTTCCAGATGAGAAAGTAACATAGGGAGACTAAGTGACTTTTCTTGTTGCCTAAATGGCACATATGGACCTGCGTCCCCTTTCTGAGGACTATCTAGCTTGCTTCTCTCAGTGTTTTCAACCCCGACTGTGTATTAGGATAAAAGGACTGAGGTCCTGACATTCTGGCTCCATGTGTGGGGCAGCAGACCCGCCCGCCTTGATAGGTTTTACAGTCTCCTGGCCATTCTGATGAGCAGCCGGGGTTGAGAACCGCTGTGCCACGCCATGCTGGCTTCAGGAACCAGCAAGCTCAGACCTCACACGCAGGATCTGCTGAACAAAGAGATGACCCTGAACAGGCAAAGGCTGGGTGAGGCTCCCGGCTGGAGGGGCAAAAAGGGACTCTCGGGGTCATGCCTGAGTCCATGTGCCGGGTACTTTCTCAGAGGTTCAGACAACGTCTAGGCATTTGTTTAGAGTGTTGGTGGTGAAGGGGTGAGAGGGTGGGGTGCAGGAGGGACATCACACCCCAGCCCTGGCACTCCTGGAGAAAGGAGGGATGTCCGCATGGAGGATACTTGACCTTGACCAGAGCAGCACAGTGGGGTCTTGCTCTGTCCTTCCCTATTTTAGGCTTCATTCTCCTTGACAATGTAGGATTTTCTTTCTCTATGCCACATGTGAAGAACATTATAAATATAAAGAAGGAAGTAAAACAGGAATTGTTGCTTCTATTTCTATCTGCTTTCTTGGTCTTCTGTTACTATTCCTCCAAGCTGCAAGCAAAGGATCTTCTTTATTCTTATTGCTCTTAATACCTGTCGGTCTCCTCCTGCCTTTAGCATCTTTGGAGGCTCAATTCAGTGTATGAACCTTGGCCCTTCTGCTCTGATTTTTATTGTGTTTATTCTTGGTCAACCTTCCCCACTTCTATCACTTTTGCCTGCCCATTGAAAACATGAACTCATTGGGGCACCTGGGTGGCTCAGTTGACTCTTGACTTCAGCTCAAGTCATGATCTCTGGCGCATGACAGCGAGCCCTGTGTTGGGTTCCACGCTCAGCGTAGTCTACTTGGGATTCTGTCTCTCCCTCTGCCCCTCCCTCTCTCTCTCAAAAAGAAAGAAAGAAAGAAATAAAGAAAGAAAGAAAGAAAGAAAGAGAGAGAGAAAGAGAGAGAGAAAAGAAAATATGAACTCATAGATGAGCTACTTCTGGAATCATGGTTTCTTTAGATGTCATCTCTCTTTTTTCCCTCTTACGTTCATTTGTGCTTGTATTTTAATATTTGGTTTCTACTTCCCCTTTTGGACCTTCTGCTGTGAGGATCTTGAGTCTTTAGACTTCACTTTTCCAAATCTCGGTCCCGCTGGAGACTAGGACCTCTGAAGTGTGGTCCACAGGCAGAGTCTGGCCCAGATTAGACAGAAAGTTGGATTTGACCAATGCCAAACTGTGAGATTTGAATTTGAGCTCTCTGTTTGCCCCCGTGTCTCCCAATCATCTTACACATCTGACTGCTTCCTGCCCCTTACCTGCCTGGCGTCTGCAGACATTTGAGTTTTCGAGTCCTGCTTCAGGCTGTGACTGGGGTTCTTTCCTCTGTAGGGATTCGTCTGGTTCGCTGCCCCTGCTGCTGGCCAGTTATAGCAGCTGAAGCTCCCACCCCAAGCGCCTGCAGCCCTGGTCGGGAGAAGTTCAGGCAGCAGCAGCACAAGGCACCAGCCCCTTCCCCCAGCCAGGCCTGACTCCCTGCTCTCTTGGAAACAAAGTGCATCCAGGATCACTCATGCATTGGCTGCCCCTTGGCCCCTTTCCAAGAAGGTACTTAAGTCTCACGGCATCCCATGTCCAGCCAGTTTACCCTGGCAGTGTCCATTCCCTTGCCCAACTTTGCCTTGTGGTTGCATCTCTGTCCTAGGACCCATCTAAGTGTCTCTGCTCATCTGGGACAGTGGGCCCATCCTCCCTGCTCCAGTCCTCAGGATCTAAATAAATCCTGGCTCCTGGACGGGCTCCATGAACATCATCTCGTGAGATGCTCCCTGAGTCCCTGACTGCTCTGCTGCTTCTTCCTACAGCTTCTTCCTGGGACCCCTTGATAATCCCACCTTCCTCCAGTTGTCGGCCCAGTCTCTCACCCCCATCCCTTTTCCTGGAATGGCTTGCAAACCACATCCTGTTCTTGTCTATTGCGAAATCTAAGATGACTAACCGCTTTTCTCCAAACTTCCCAAAATGTCTCCCTCATCAAATAATGATTTCTTGATGGTCATCATTAAGTTCTGAGCAATCATCGACCTCACCGCATGGGTCCACTTCCACGGCTATGCTCGTGTGCAAAAAGAGCTGCTCTTTACAACAAGCTCGTCAGATGTTTCCAGGTTGCATTGACGAACGGCTGCATGGTTTTGGCACAATTTTGCTATGTCTGGAACTCTGATTCTTTGAAAATTGGCTCTAATGGTTATGCCAAACTTATTTTCCAGAACACTCAATTAACTAAACCATTTCTATCAACCGTGCCTTGACCATCGCTTGTTGGCGAATTCCTCTGTTATTACATTCAGCAAATAGTTTACAAATTAGAGTATCCCAAAAGAAAACCTCTGGCACCTTTTCCTACATGGAAGGGAAAGCTAACATCTGGAGCAGGATCGTGCACAGACAGAGCTTCGTCAGCCTTGGATGATGAGACCCGTAAGCCAAGAGGGAATGTCCTAGAGCACTCCTGGGCTCTGCACGCCGCAGCTGCACTGAGCTGCTCAGCCGTGAAAGCACCTTCCCAGGGCCACAACTTCAGGTTTACATCTCAGAGAGGACCAGCACTCTGCACCAAACGCAGTAAAACTGACAGCGTCAAAACGTTCCATCCTGGGGCTTCCGGGTGGCTCAGTCAGTTAAACATCTGCCTTTGGCTCAGGTCATGATCCAGCGTGACCTGGGATCCAGCCCCATGTGGGCCTCTCTGCTCAGCGGGAGCCTGCTTCTCCCTCTTCCTGCCGCTCCCCCTGCTTGTACTCTCTTTCTCTCCCTATGTCAGATAAATAAATAAAATCTTTAAAAAAAAAAAGTTATTTCCTTTCAGGTAACCCAGCCCTAAGTGGAGAGCCTGCCCTCCTGGCTGCTGGTTGCTGTGGGAAATCTTATTCATGGTGGAGGACCAAGGTCCCTGAAAGACCAATAAAAAGAAGAAAGCCAGTGGAGAGGTTCTCGGTGCCTTTAATCAAGGGTGTTTTCATTTCCTTCTTTCGTGATTATTGCCTTGCGGTAAAGCCGCTTAGTGCTAAGCCCTTGAAATGACACAGCATGTTTGAGAGCAACTGGGTGCCGGTGCTTTAGGAAAATCAGACATCAGGACGACTGCCGCTCCGGGTCAGGTGCCCGCGTGGCCGTCACGCGGGATCTGTGCAGGGCCGGCCACACTGGTGCGAGTGCTCGAGAGGGAAGGCAGGCGGTGAGCCAGAGAGGCCCGGAGCCTCTGGGCCAGGCAGCCGTCGGTCAGGCTGATCCAGCTGGCAGTGCCCAGGGAAGGGGCCCAGGTGATTAGTGCTGCAGAGAATGTTACCATATCAGGGCCAATGTCAACCGGATTCATGTTACCTTGGTCCAGTCATTACCTCCTCCCCTGGGGCGAGCTTGCAAAGCCCAGAACTCCCTCCCTTAGTGCCTGGTTGAAAGACACTGACTTGGTCAGTGACACCCTATTCATCTTTTGGAGGGTGGAGGATGGTGAAGGGGGTCTGGAGTCAGGGCCCTTTTCTGTCCTCAGCAGCCACTGGGTGGTCCCCAAGTAGATGACAAATGGCCCACAAGCAACAGCCTGGCGGCTCTGCGACCACTTGCTCCACCAGGAGACACAAGCCAAAGCTCCCTGTCTCCACAGTCTGCAGGCTGAGTCCAACCAAGGCTTCTCTCAACGGACAGAAGAAGAGAGGCGGGGATCCTTCCCACCTTCAGATTCCAAACTGGACCAACTTGACCTTTCTTGCTTCCGTTCCTCCTTTGCAAGAAGAGGAGCACAGAAGCTGCCTCTCGTGGTGGTGAAGATAAGAAGAATGAACACTTATGCACAGAGGTGAAGGCTCGATCGATGTTTCTTGGGAGGAGCGGCTGTAGTGAGTACAGTTCTCACACGTGAGAGAGTCAGTCATTCCACCTGCCCCAGGACTGTTGGTGAATCGGGTCCAACGTGGGAAATTCACAGACACCCCAAGGTACTCAAGGAGCATGACCTTTTCATCTCAAGGGCAGATGTTTAGATGGGAAAAGCTAGGAAGGCATTTCCCCTACAGAATAACATTGTGCTCACTTCCAAAGAAAGAGAGAAATGTAAGATTCGGCCAGCCCCAGAGTCTGTCATCATTTTACCTTGTTTGAGAGCACGCATACACACGTGTAACGGAAGAGACATCCAAGTCCAGAGCCGGCACACATTTTCTTTTTCAGTTAGAGGATTTTCCGGAGACAGGCATTGAAACAATAGAGTATTAGGTTGAATTTATCTAAGAGTATTTGTTTTCTTTGAACACCACCCATGGAACCTCGCAGAGAATAGAAGTTCATCGTGACACAGCTCATTTTGCTCTTGGGTGAGCTAGAAGGCAGAGCCAACCAGTCCCTTGAAATGAGGACGCCACCCAAAGAAAAAGCCTGTGACAGCACCTGAGGAGAAAGAGTACTAGTTCTGCCTTTCTCCATCGAAGTCAAAAGAGCCTCTGGTTGTCTGCTTGGAGCTGGTCAGGAAGGCAGGGGTGAGAATCGCAGACTCCACCTGATAGAGACAAAAACGGAAATAGCTTTGAAAGTTCCCAGAGATTGTTGAGTGGTGGGGACGAGAATGAGCCTACCAGCAAGTCCGCTCCACAAAATGAAGGTCTTGATGCGCTGTGTTCATAGTAACATCTCTGCTACCTGGAGCCTCAGTCAGCACAAAATGAATGAATGTCCACTATTTGCTGAAATGAATGTTTCACAAGGTGGAGGCAGGGGTGGGGAGTGGGGTGGGGGAGGGGGGCTTGTTTTGTTTATTGAAGATTATTCTTACAAAAAGTGAAAAGACAAACTTTATCTAAGAGACTATATTTGCCGCACATAACAAAATTTTCTTATAAAGGGTGTATTAAAAATCTACAGAGCACTACAAGAATAATAATGAAAATACAAGCGAATCAATAAAAACTGAGAAAACATATGAACAGGCATCTTACAAAGAGATACATATGGCCAATCAGCACATGACGTAATGCTCAATTTTCAAGAATCAGAGAAATGAAAAAACGAAAACAAAAACAGGAATCTGAGAAATGCAAATCAAGACCACAAAGGAGATATTGTTTTTCAAGTGGCAACAATAATTAAGTCTGATAATACCAAATATTGAAGAGTATGCAGATAAGGGGTATCTTACACACTGAAGACTAGAACAGAAGTCGGTGCGACCATGTTGAAACCCACTTTGGCATTATTTTGGAAAGTTGAGTATTTATACATTATATAATTCAGCAATTCCACTCTTACGTAAGAACTCCCCAAAACCCTGGCACATAAGGGTCTAGAAACATATACAAGAAGGTACTTAGCAGTACCGCTCAAAGTAGCAAAAAAATAATTAGAAACAACACTAATAACCATTGACAAGAGAATAAATAAACTGTGTTATTTTCAAACAATAGGATATTATACAATGGTGACAATAAGTGATATATACAACAACGTGATTAACGTTCATAACAATGTTGAGTAAAGAAACAATGAGAAAGGTCTCAGAAAGCTACGTATCATTTTTTATGAAGTTCACAATAGATGAAACTAAACAATATATTGTTCAAACATACGGAAGTATTTGATAAAACTAAAAAATCAAGGCAAGGATAAACACAAAATTCCGAATTGTAATGATTTCAGGGGGGTGGGGAAGCAAGGGTTGGCAGTAAATTCACAGGAATGGAAAGAAAAAAATATTTTGAAAGAATACTATTAACATTAATTCTGTCTTGTGCATTTCCCTCTTAAAGAGCATTATTATGAAATATTTATTTTTTCACTTTTCTTAATTTATTTCCTTCCAGACTTATAATCATAGAATAACTGTTTAGAAATAGATTCCTTATAAAAGAGAAAATTCTAATTCTGGAAAATAACTATCTAGGATGTATTGTTTTATCTTACTTGACTTATGAATGCTGTTATTGATCTCTAAATGGAATTTCCAAACCAGTGACTTTTATAAAAATATGATCTAGTGTGGAAAGAAGTGGGAAGGAAAGAGCAGGAGGGAAGGAAAGGGAAGACAATTCACAGAACAAACTTGGACAATAACTTTTATGGTCTTCGGCCAGCCCTATAAATCAGCAGATCATTTTCCCACAGGCCAGACTGTCACAGTAGAATTTGGATTCATTCTGCTCATTTTGGAGATGGTTACAAGTGCTCGGACTGGTGCCATGTTATGCATTTGGAAGAATGATTGCATTAAAAAACCCATTCCAGGCTTCCCACTGTTCCAACAATGGAAAGAGTGAAGAATGTTTGGACTGATTTAAAATGTAATTCCAATATCAGGAAGGCTTTCTACCACTCAGACATTTCCCCAGATAAGTCTCGGTCACATGCCTAATTAAGTTCTGATGTCAGGTAAGAAAGAATCATTTCTCCCAACAGTAATTTGTAACGTAGTTCACAGAACGGAGCCATGATTACATTAGAGCATTATTGAAACTTCAGGCTTGGCACTTACCAGAAAATAATCAACCTCTGTAGGGTAGGTTTTGGGGCTCCTGTTCCCAGAGGTCTGGCTGATAAGTCCTCTGAATGACTCTCCTGATTAAAACTAAGATACTGGACTAAACGTTGAAAACTCCCCACCCCATTAATTTAAACACATTATTGAACAGGTACTAATTTTTTTAAATTTCAATTCCAGGTAGTTAACATACAGTGTTATGCTAGTTTCAGGTGTACAGTAGGGTGATTCAACGCTTCCATACATCACCCTGTGCTCATCACAAGCGCCCTCCTTAATCCCCATCACCTATTTCACCCATCCCCCCAC
The DNA here is from genome assembly GCF_002007445.2 of Ailuropoda melanoleuca. NCBI lineage: Eukaryota > Metazoa > Chordata > Mammalia > Carnivora > Ursidae > Ailuropoda > Ailuropoda melanoleuca. The sequence goes on from NC_048232.1 coordinate 27,522,882, forward strand.
CCAGCTCCCCTCTGTTGACCATTAGTTTGTTCTCTATAGTTAAGGGTCTGTTTTTTGGTTTGTCTCTTTTTCCCCCTTTGTTCATTTGTTTTGTTTCTTTAATTCCATGTATAAGTGAAGTCACATGGTATTTGTCTTTCTCTGACTGGCTTATTTTGCTTATTTATATTTCTAGCTCCATCCATGTTGCTGCAAATGTTAAGATTTCACTCCTTTTATGGCTGAATAATATCCTATTATACACACACACACACACACACACACACACCTCATCTTCTTTATCCGCTTATTTATTGATGGACACTAGGGTTGCTTCCATAGCTTGGCTATTGTCAATAATGCTGCAATAAATATAGGGGTGCATGTATCCTTTTAAGCTATTGTTTTTGTATACTTTGGGTAAATATCCAGTAGTGTAATCACTCGATTGGAGGGTAGCTCTGTTTTTAACTTTTTGAGGAATCTCCATAATGTCTTCCAAAGTAGCTGCACCAGTTTGCACTAAATTAAGGGATGTGTAGAGCCCCGAAGGAAGTGAAGACAGGCATTCTGGGATGGAGGCTAATGCCCACCCCACCTGTACCCTGAGGTGTGTGTGGCCAAACCCTGGAGATGCTGAGTTTCTGCCTTGATGACTGTATAGGTTCAGAAGACAGAGGATAAAGCTAAGGACGCCCAAGGAGACACCAAATAGGGGCACCTTAGTGATCTGGAACCCTCTCAGCTGCGATCCTAAGTGAGTGTGAATGAGAAGGAAGCCCTGATATTCAGAAGGGGATGGAAAGGAAACCTGTCTCCCCTTTGAACTGGGTGTGGGGAAAAATAAACCCCCCTCCTGCTCCTGGGAATTTGTAACCACTTGGACTTAAATGTAAAAATAATTCCACAATTATTAAGTCTAATTTTCTCCTCTTCAAGGGTTAAAAATATTAAATAGCTTTAGGGGCGCCTGGGTAGCACAGCGGTTAAGCATCTGCCTTCGGCTCAGGGCATGATCCCGGCGTTGTGGGATCGAGCCCCACATCAGGCTCTTCCGCTGTGAGCCTGCTTCTTCCTCTCCCACTCCCCTTGCTTGTGTTCCCTCTCTCGCTGGCTGTCTCTATCTCTGTTGAATAAATAAATAAAATCTTTAAAAAATATATTAAATAGCTTTGCCACTAGAAGGTAGATCGTGCTGGCCTAAGTAGGTAAAGGAAAAACATCAGAGTTTAAAAGGCAATTCTATAGCTGTTAGCTGCTCATCAAAACTCAAAATGTAATAAGAGACACAGCACAGGGATATAGTCAACGGCATTGTCAGAGCATCATATGGTGACAGACGGCAGCTACGATCATGGTGAGCATGGCGTAGCATAGAGACTTGGGGAGTCACTATGCTGTCCACCTGAAGCTAACGTAACACTGTGTGTCAACTGTACTTCAATTAAAAAAGAAAAAACTCAAAATAGGGCTTACTAGCCTCAGTTCAAAGATTATCCTGAATGTTGTGTGCAAACAAGAAGTCCAAGTCTCCTATTTCTTTCCAAATCTGCATATTAGTAGAGGAAAGTAGAGAGGGAGAAGAGAAAGGTAGAAAGGAAGGGAGGAAGAGAGGGAGGGAGGGAAAGGGAAGAGGGAGGGATAGGTTGAGAAAGAGAGGCAAAGAGAGAGATCTACAGATAGATGTTCGTCAAATCTTCATGACCTTTAACTTCATTTGTGTGTGGTTCCAAGTGGTTTCTAGAACGGAGGGAGGCAGAGACTGCCAAAAAATACAAGGCAACTGGCCTTTCTCATTACGTGGCAATAAGTAAGTGGAGGAAAAAAGGGAGAAGGGTTAGATAATCAGGTTTTGAGCAGCCTGAAGATGAAAAAGGTGGGCAGGGATGGGGTCAGGGGAGAGGGAGCCTGGTCCCTTCTGTGTCCTTCATGCCTGGAAAGCCTTCCCCACAGGGAGCGGGCCCTAGAGACACCCTGCGGGTTTGAGCCCTGGTTCTGCCTTCTATTAGCTGGGGGGGGGGTGTGAGGGGCGCTTCATCTCTTTATGTCTGTTTCCCCATATGTAAACTTCTCATCTGTAAATTTAGGATAAGATTGTACCCATACCATCCGGATTTTTGTGGATTGAGAGAGTAAATGCAGGTAAAATGCTTACACTGCCTGGCACATTGTAAGTGCTCAGTGAAGATGAGCAATTTTAACTCTTTATACCCATTTTGGGAAATGTTTGGGATTCCCTTTGTTATTGCCTGAATGCTTGTGTCCACCCCCAGAATTCCTATGTTGAAATTCTAACCTCCAATGTGATGGTATTAGGAGGCAGGGCCTTTGGGAGGTGAATAGGTCATGAGTGTTCCTATAAGAGACCCCGGAGAGCTCCCTGAGCCCTCTACCGTCTGAGGACAGAGTGAGAAACTGGCAGTCTATAATCGGGAAGAGCGCCTCACGAGCACCCAACCATGTCAGCACCCTGATCTTGGACTTCCAGCCTCCAGGATGGAGGAATACATTTCTGTTGTTTACAGCCCACCAGTCTGTGCTATTTTGTATTAACAGCTCAAACAGACTAAGAGATGCTTTCAAACCGACTTCATCTTTCTTGTCTGCACCTTTCATAGCCTCCTGTGCTGGGCTAATACATGACCTGTTTGCAGGGGTAGCATTTCACGCCGTCCTCGCGTCTCCTTCAGCCCTTCTCTCCCTGAGTACCAGATCCCTAACTAGTGCGTAGATGTAATAATTATCCCTCCAGATTTCCTCTCCAGGTACCCATCAGTTCTCAAAATTACCAGGAAAGCAAGATTTAAAAAGGTAAGAAGTAAAAGAAAGCAGATATGAGCCAAACATGAAGCATTCACGGTAAGTGAAAGTCTCCAGGAACTGGTAAAAGTCTAGAAGAGAGAGATTCTACTCCTTATCCTGTATATACCAGTAATCTAAAGGTCAGAGTTTAAATAATCATCTAAATTTAGAAAAGACCCCGTAGGGTAAGTTCCCGCCAAGCACGCAATTTTATGCCTGCTTAAGAAACTCTTGAAAATCGGAGTCTGTGTCTCAGTCCGGCACAGTTGTAACTGCACTCTACGAAGAATAGTACCAGAAGTCAAAGTAGCCCGGACGACGTCAGTGATATATTCACGCTATTAAAGACCAGCCCATCTCCTTGCTTTTATTTAGGAGGCTAGAACTGGAGATTTTTAGGATTAATAAAAGAAGAATAGTAACCATAGAAACACAGCATTGATCAATTTCCATGGTAAAGCGAGTTCTTCCGTGGAATGCTTCGCGGTGCTCCGGCAAGCACTTCTGCCTGAACATCTCTCTCCTGCGGTTCTGAACTATTTCAAACAATGGGAATTCTCTAAAAATAATAGGCAACCCGTTTAATAATAATGGCAATTTTTATTAAAAGAGAAAATATACTTACTATAAAGAAATGCAGAAATGTGATGGCAAGAGGCCAAACCATCCACAGTAAGAAGAGAGAACAGCAAAGGACAAAGTCAATGTTCAGATTGCAAAAGAAAGGAAAAACTGACATGTGTTAAAAGCCTACTCTTTGCCAAGCACTTGTTATACTCATTTAGTCCTCATGACCATCCTTAAGTATATATACTTACATATAAACACACACACACATACAGTATCTTCCCCTAATTGCTAGAGCAATATGTGCTCGTAATAGAAAAGTCGGAAAATAGTGAAGAAGTTAGCAGCAGGAAAGTAAACGTCACCCGTCGTACCATGCAAAGAAATTGGTGTGTTTCGCTCTTTCTCTTTGTGTATTGTTGTAAAAAATTAAGATTATAGCAGATTCTTGTTATCTTGCCCATTTTCCTCCATCATTATGTAGTCTTAGGAGGTAAGCTCAATGAGGGTACGGAGTTTTGTTTGCTTGCTCACTGTTTTGTCACCAGTGTTTGGACCATAGTCCCATGTGTAAATGTGACGGTCGCATTATGTTAACCATCCCTCTCTCATTTTCAATATTTTGAATTTTTTTGGATTTTAAATATATAGATCTCAGGGCCCCTGGGCGGCACAGTCGGTTGGGCCTTGGACCCTTGGTTTTGCTCTGGTAGTGATCTCAGGGTTGTGGGATCGAGCCCGGGTCCAGCTCTGCACTGAGCAGGGAGTCTGCTTGAGATTCTCTCCCTCCCTCTCTCTCTGCCTCTCCCCCACCTCAAATAAATAAATAAATCTTTTTAAAAATAAATACATAAATCTCTTGTTAGAAGTTCTGATTTTTTTTCCTTAAGACCAACAGACACGGCATGAAATTGCTACGTCAAAAGTTACAAACCTTTCTGAGTTCATTATCCATGTTGACAAATTTATTTCTAGAATGTTTTGAGAAGTACCTGAAAGTTCCTATTTCATTTAATCATTATGGACACTAAAAAGTTTATCTTTAAACATTCTCTAAATTTGACAAAATAATTTCTTAATGTATATTTTTATTATTGATGAACATAAACATGTCATCAACATAGTAGACTTTTTTCTTTATTATTGAAAATACTTTTCCATTAGTTATTTTCCCTTAACGCAAGATAGGTTGGTTTCTTTCAATACCAAGGCTTTAACTTTGATGTGGTTAAATAAATCAATTATTGTCTTTTAAGTTTTTGTTTTCCATTGCTTCCATGCCTGAAAACTCCTGTAAAAAGAAATAAGAAAGCATTCACTTTTGCTTTCTTCTAGTTTTTCATGATTTCACTGTTACCGTTATTTCATTCGCACACTTGGGATTCATTTGGGACTATGGTATGAGACAAGTATATCTCAGCAGATAAAAACATTCCAGCATCATTTATTTAAAAATTCCTTCTCTTCCGCTTTGATTTGTGCTCTCCATTTTCTTCAGATGCCAGATTTTTACATCAGCTAGACTTATTTTAATTTCTCTATTTATACTCATGCCCTGTTCTATTGTGTTCTTTTATAATTAAAAAGATTTCATTGTAATATAGGCACATATTTTAAAAAATCAGATCATAGCGAAATGTGTTAATAACAAAAATGAGATCTTTCCATTCCTTTCCATTCCTGTGATAGCCCTGTTTTTCAGAGACAAACACTTTTAACCATTTCTGTTTTCATTTTTTTCTGGTATTAACTCTATGTTGCTAAAAAAGTGTAGCCTTGGTCTTTATCTATTGAATACCTGCTAGAAATGATGAGGATTTAGCACATTTATACTATTTTATCTCCTTTCTCCCTTCTGTCAAATTTCATAGCTTTGTAGCTGTTCTCACCCAACCTCCACTTTTTTGGTTAGCTTTGTAAATTAAAACACTACATCTAAATGTCTCTTTCCTGTTTCATCAACTGTGTATTCTGCCTCCTTACTTTGCAATAGAAAGTTTGCTTCCACCCTTTCCTACAGTTTTTAACATCTACCATTGACAGGTCTTATTTTACATTGTCAATGCCGATGTTATGCGCAGTTTGATAGTTAAATATTTCAAGGATTGCCTATATATTGATTCTAATATTGGAAATCAGCAGTGTTTATTTATCATGGCTATATAATTATTATATAATTATTCCTTGTTCCAGGGCTAGGTTCCTTCTCCCCTTTGCCAAGATCACAGTGCCATTGTCTTAAGAGAATATGCATGCACCATATACGGTCAAATGGATTTTCTTCTTCACTCTATCCATTGCTCAGAATAATAATATATGTTTGGTAGAATTCATGTGTGATACTATTGGACACAGAGTTTTGTTTGTGGGAAAGGTTTTAATTATAGATTTAATATCTTTAAGTAACTGTAGGACTACCCTGATTTTCTGTTTCTTCTGTGAATTTCAAGAAGTTGTGTTTACACAGAAATTTTATCTCAGTTTTCATTTTTTGGTATAAATTTTTTCCACAATGTCCTGAAATGCTCATTTTAATTTCTGCAATATCTTTAGCGACGTCTCTTTTCTTCATTATAATAATGGCTAGTACCTATTTTTCTAGTCAATCATGCTGGGTATTTATCAATTTAATTAAACTTTTAAGAAGTGAAATTGCTGGACCACCAGGTAAAAATTCATTCTACTTTTAATGGTATGCCAAACAGTTTTCTTTTTTTTTTTAAAGATTTTATTTATTTATTTGACAGAGAGAGACAGCCAGCGAGAGAGGGAACACAAGCAGGGGAAGTGGGAGAGGAAGAAGCAGGCTCATAGTGGAGGAGCCTGACGTGGGGCTCGATCCCAGAACGCCGGGATCACGCCCTGAGCCGAAGGCAGACGCTTAACCGCTCTGCCACCCAGGCGCCCCCCAAACAGTTTTCTGAAGTGGTTTCTACCAACTGATGCACCCACCCACAGTACATGAGATTTCTAGTCGGTCTACCTCTTGCCAAAACCTGGTATTGTCAGTCCTTTTTATTTTAGCCATGCAGGAGGATGTGTAGTGATATCTTTTGGTTTGAATTTGCCTTTATCTGATAGCTAATACTTTTGAACACCTTTTTGTATGTTTATTTGCCATGTAGCTATCTTCTTTCATGAAGTAACTGTTTATATGTTTTATCTGTTTTTCTATTGGTTCTCTCTCTTTCTAAGAGTTCTTTACATATTTTCAAGTGTTTTTACACATTTATATATGTGTCCTTTTTAGGTTGCATGTATTGCAAAAATCATCTCCCAACTTTTGGCTTGCCTTTTCACTCTCTCAATGTTGTTATTAGATCAACAGTTTCTTAATTTTATGTAGCTCTATTTATCAATTGTGATATGTTATTTATTATGTCCCACTTATTTATTTATTATATTTAGTGCTTTTAAAATTCTTTCCCTACCCCCAAAAGCATAAAGATATTTCCCAGTGATTTATTTCAGAAATTTATTGGTTTTACCTCTCAAGTTTAGATATAAAATCTACCTAGAATTGATTTTGAGTATGACTTCTTTTTTTCAGTATGGATATTCAGTGGGTCTAGCTGGCACCGTTAATTGGAAAGACCATCTTTTTCACATTGCACTTCAGTATCATGTCAGTCATAAATCAAATGGCTATATATTTGGGTCTGTTTCTGAACTTTCCATTATGTTTCATTTGTGTTTGTCTCTCCTTGTGCAAATGCCACACTGAGGTTTTCACTATGTTCTCATAATGAGTTTGGCATGCCGGAGTAGAAGTCCCACAAATTAGCTTTTCCTCAAAGTTATTTTGACTATTTCTGGACTTTTGTAGTTCTATGTAAGAATGTTAGAATAGGGGCGCCTGGATGGCTCAGTCGGTTCAACACCTGCCTTCAGCTCAGGTCATGATCTCAGGGTCCTGGGATCGAGCCCCATGTCAGGCTCCCTGCAGGGAGTCTGCTTCTCCTTCTCCCTCTGAAGCTCACCGTATTAACTAAATAAAGGAGAAAATTTGATTATCATGTCAAGAGATGCAGAAAAAACATTTGATAAAATTCAAAACCTGAAAATGATTTAAAAAGAAAGAATTTAGAATTTATTTTTATAATGATAAATCACCTTGCATCCTTGGAATAAATCCAACCGTTTGTGTTTTTGTTTTTATAAATTGCTGAAATTAATTTGTTAATATTTTGTTTAGGATCATACATCTATGTTCATGAGAGAAAACAGCCTACAACTCTCTTTCTGTGTTCTGTTCTTGCCATGCTTTGATATCAAGATTATGCTGGCCTTATAAAAATGAATTGGAAAGTACTTTCTTTTCTATTCTTGGGAAAAGCTTTTCTAAGACTAGTGTTATATCTGCCTTGAGGTTTAGAAATTTTCACAAATGAAGTCATTTTACCTAGAGATTTATAAGTGGAATGGTATTTAATTACAGATTTATGTGTTTTTCTTTTAAGGATTACTTATTTATTTGAGAGAGAGAAACAGCGAAAGAGCACGAGCAGGTGGGGAGAGGGAGAAGCAGACTCCCCACTGAGCCAGGAGCCCGACAGGGGGCTCAATCCCAGGACCCTGGACCACAACCTGAGTGGAAGGCTGATGCTTAACCGACTGAGCCACCCAGGTGCGCCTACAGATTTAAGCTTTAAATATTCAGATTTTTATTTTTATTTCTGTATCAGTTGTGGTAAATTCTATTTTCTTAAGAATTTTTCCATTTCATCAAAATTTGTAAATTTCTTACCTTAATGTATTTTCAATATTTCTTATTATCTTTTAAATGTCTGTATAATCTGTAGTAAACTCCTTTTTTTTCTACTCCTGATACAGATTATGTGGGCCCTCTTATTTCTTTTTCAGACTTCAAAGAACTTAATCTTTCAGAGAACCAAATATCAGCATTGTTGATTTTTTCCTATTGTACTTACATTTTCTATTTTATTAATATCTACTCTTATTAAATTATTTCTTTCCACATACATTCTTGAGTTTAATTTGCTGGGATTTTTTTTCCCTGGTTTTTTTGAGCTGAATAGTGAGATCACTATTTTGAAAAACTTATTTTTTTCATATACAGATTTGATGGCTGTACATTTTTGTCTAGGCACAGCATTAGTGGCATTCAATGTATTTTGATATGCCATATTTTTATTTTCATTCAGTGCAAAATGTCATTTAGTTCCATTAGGATTTCTTTTTTGACCCAAGGTTTATTTTATTTATTTATTTTATTTATTTATTTTTTAAAAAAGATTTTATTTATTTATTTGACAGAGACAGTCAGTGAGAGAGGGAACACAAGCAGGGGGAGTGGGAGAGGAAGAAGCAAGCTTCCAGCGGAGGAGCCTGATGTGGGGCTCGATCCCAGAACTCCAGGATCACGCCCTGAGCCGAAGGCAGACAGTTAACGACTACGCTACCCAGGCGCCCCCCCAAGGTTTATTTTAAAATGAATTGCTTAATTTCCAAATATTTGAGGCTTTTCTAGTGATTATTTTTTGTTTTATTTTTTATTTAATTCTACTGCATAAAATAACATAATTTCGGTCCTTTGGAATTTGCTGGATATTATATGTTATCTATATATACTTCAATTTAAAAAAATACATGAAAATCTAACAATATAAATTATCAAAAAAAAAGGTGATGTGACTTGTTTTATGACCAAATAATTAATTTTGATAAAATTTGGGAAATACCTGAAAAAGTATGTTCTATTATTATTAGGTATACTGCTAATTAGGTTAATTTTGTTATTCATATTGTTTACATTTCCTAATCTTCTCTTCTGTTATTTATAGTTAATTATAAAATTAATTAATGATAAAATTTATTTACAGACAAATGCACATTATTATATTTTTTGTTTTTGAGTTTGTTTTGGATTTAGTACTCTTGTATAATTTTCTATATTTAATTCAATCTTTTTAATGTAGTAATCTCCATTATTTTTAAGTACATATCTGGTAACTACAAGATCTGAGTCACATATAGGTCTTATTTCTTAGTATGCCTGGTATTTTATTTAATGATAGACATTATGCTTTTAAAATGTATGGCTTTGGATGCTATTATTTTTTTCCAAAGAGGCTTTCCCCTATCATCTGTGAAGTATCTACAATGCAGTCAGATGAGTTCGATCCAGTCAGGAATTGAGTTGCCTTGAAATGGAGAAATCATTGTAAGGATTGGTGCAGTCTCCAGAGATCCCAAGAAAAAGCCTGGGTGTTCACTAGGGTTTCCTTCCCTTTTGGTATACTCCAAAATCCAACTTTCACTTCCCAAGCATCATAAGACTGTCAAAAATTCCACTCTGTTTTTCAGTTGTTTCTGCTTAATTTCCCATACTTTGCCCTGCACAGCTTAAGATTCATTAAATGCTTTACCAGTGATGCCAAATGTTGAGGAGATGTTGAGCTATCTTCAGTATCTGTTTTCTCTGGGATATTAGTTCTTCAAGTCCTGGCTGCTTCGGTGGGAGCAGTGGCCAGCTACAGAAGCTAAAATGTACTCTACAGTTTGAAAAGAAAACCCCAAACTTTTAAGATAATTTTCCATTTATTAATGCTGTTTCTATTCCATCTTTACAAAGTTCAGCAAACCCAAGGTCCTTTTTACTTAACATCACAATTTCTGTAACTTGGTTGATTTAGTGTTTCTTTTAGGAAGCTTAGTTAGTAGAGACATATCTTAGCCACTATGAATCTCACTGGACCATCTAAATAGTTAACTGTGTTAACTTGAATTTAAAAGTATTTTACTACATTTATTTTATTTTTAAAAAGATTTTAGGGGCACCTGGGTGGCTCAGTAGGTTAAGTGTCTGCCTTCGGCTCAGGTCATGATCTCTGGGTCCTGGGATCAAACCCTGCATGGGGCTCCCTGCTCACTGGGGAGTCTGTTTCTCCCTCTGCCTCTCCCTCTGCTTGCGCATGCTTTCTCCCTCTCTTTCTCAAATGAATAAATATTTAACCAACCGAGGTACCTTTAGGTACCCCTAAAATCTTTTAAAATATTTATTCATTTGAGGGAGAGAGGAGGAGAGCACGTGCGCATGTGAATGCACGTGAGCGGGGAGAGGCAGGTGGGTAGGGAGAGGGAGAAAGAATCTGAAGCAGACTCTGCACTGAGGGGAGAGCCCTGACGGAGGGGCTCCATCCCGTGACTGCTAGATAATGACTTGAGCTGGACCAACCAAGAGTTGGACGATTAACTGACTGAGCCCCATTTTATATATATATATATATATTTTTTTTTTTTTTTTAAAGATTTTATTTATTTATTTGACAGAGAGAGACAGCCAGTGAGAGAGGGAACACAAGCAGGGGGAGTGGGAGAGGAAGAAGCAGGCTCATAGCAGAGGAGCCTGATGTGGGGCTCGATCCCATAACGCCGGGATCAGGCCCTGAGCCGAAGGCAGACGCTTAATGACTGAGCCACCCAGGCGCCCCCCCCCCATTTTATATTTTAAAAAATTGTTTATGGCCAATTCACTCCCTATTAATCTCCACTCTTTTAACTGGCTTTGCAGGTGTTTGATCACAAAATTAGAAACAAAAGCCTAGGAGTAGCTTTAGATTCTCTCCAAATCAGTTGTTTCATGAGTTACATGCCATCTAAATTTATTTTGGAAAAAAATGTTTCGTTTTTAAGCTTTAAAATAACCACGGGGGGGTGGAAATAGATAATTTTACAGCAATCCCATTTTGGGGATTAAAAACTCAAATCAAACCTTAGATGTCAATCAGAGGCTTTGACTTTCTACCTGAAGAGCTGATATAATATTTGTTAAAAATTGGAATATATAAAAGATTTAGGATTTAAAAAAAATCAACACATTCTGAAATGTAGCCCAGCAGGGAAACACACAAGAATCTGAGCTAAGATTTTTTAAACTTTAAGATATGAATTTTAAAGTTTATTATAGAGTGCCTTTTTTAAAATGTAAAGATTTAATCAACACTCTTTTTGTTAAAAGATTTTATTTATTTTAGAGAAAGAGTGGGTAGGGGAAGAGAGGGAGAGGGGGAGGAGGGGGAGGAGAGGAAAGAATCTCAAGTGGACTCCACACCGAACATGGAGGTTGGTACAGGGCTCAATCTCATAACCCTGAAATCATGACCCTGAGATCATGTCCTGAGTTGAAACCAACAGTCAGATGCTTAACTGACTGAGCCACCTGGGAGCCCCAATACTCCCTTTTAGTAAATTTCCATGTGTTGTTTATCAACTGTTAAGTCATGGACTGTTTTATTTTTCTGTGTCCTATCACATAAAATGTTTTTTGGAGAGAAATTTGATCAAAATCAAATGTGGCTGGATAACAAATGAATTCATTATATTGAAGATGAACACATGCCTATATTTTAGAATAGATAATTTAAACCAAACATGACACTGTGAAAATTAACATTTGTTGTTCCTCAATATTGGAACACAGAGTAGCGTTCTCAGGTTTTATTTCCCAGTTACAATAACATGAATAGATATTGATGGAACCTATTATCTCAGCAATAACACATATTACAACCAGTGATTATTTATTAGCAGTAAAATGTTTCTCCAGGGTTTAATTTAGAATGCCTGAAATGAGATAACAAAATCTCAGTCTTGGAAGTGATCCTCTGTACAGTTATTGTTTAGGTAAATTTTTATTGCTTCACAGCAGTTAAAGATCCTTAATTGGCTAGTTTTTTGAAATGAAGGCATATGGTGAAGTACCCAAGGTCTTGGAAGGCTGATGTGAATGAATGCGGGCAGAGCTAGAAGCCAGACTTTTACATGCAGATAAAATGTTGGGCATGGATGAGTTAATCTACCCAATTCTGCTCTTTCGTGATCAAGGCACAATCGAACTTGAGGTCTGGACAGATGGAGCTGTGGTGGGATTATGGTGCAAAACTTGGCTGACCCAGTGGGTTACAGCAAACTGTCCTAGAGGATGTCAACAATGAGCAAGCTGATTCTCCTTTAGAATTGCCAAGCAACAGAGGAGTCTTCTTCCTGCAAGTTCTTGTGATAGCAAGTCAGGCTTCCAGTCCTGAAAAGAGAGAGTCAGGGAGGAGCTCAGGTGTGTAGGAGTAGGATAAGGATGCAGATCTGGAATTTTTGAGTCACAGGTGTGAACTGACCAAAAAGCATAAAGTAAGAATCCATTTACCAGATTCAAGAATGCGAGGTCAGAGTAGGCACTAGAGCAAGGCTGACTTGATGCTGAGTCCCCAAACTGATACCTAAAGGTTTCCTATATTCTTCCTGACTAGGAATGGAATTGGTCTTAGAGCCTGGGGCAAAGTCGAGTCTCCAAGTAGTCCACTCAGTGGTCCCAGCCATGGGAGAGGAGAGCTTTAAAACCAGGAAATTGTTCCATCATTGGCTCTTCCTTTACTCTACAGACCTTTTTGACTGTGGACTTCTTTATCCCTATCCAGGATTCTTAATTTTGGAGATCAATCAAGATCTAAAGGCAATTTTTGGCTTGATTACCAGGTATTATACTTGTGACCCCTAACAAAGGTGCAACATGGGCTGGGCATCTTCTTTCTGGCATGGCTGCAGTTGTGTCAAGATTTTACAGATGGCCCAGGGCCTGGATTTTTCCCTCCTAGCTCCCTTTGAATATGCTGACTGAGGACTGAGTAATAGCTGGAAGTGTCTATGACTGAACTAAAATCTTCATGCTTCCAAAACACTAAGATAAATTTCCTTAATGGAACTGCTGGCTAGCAGAAAAGATTCTATAGAATTCTTACTTGTATTTCTATCCAAAGCTTTTTTTCTCTGATTCCAAACTCCAGGTTCTTAGTAGATTGCTTAATTATTTGGAAAGGTGCTGAGCTAGCAGGTGGCCTTGCACAGCCTGGGTGTAACCATGCAGCAGCTCAGTCCTGCTTGTGACCTACACAAGTCTACATCTTAGTAGACTGGCCCCTTCAGGACCACTCACACATTCCCTCTTTTTCGGCCTCTTTAGTGCAGAATATTAGGATGGTGACTTGGAAAGAAATGGTACAGGCAAGCTAGGAGAGCTTGGAATCTGGTAAATAGGCACATGCAACACAGATAAGCATGTTCCTGTGGACAGGTGAGGATAAGCTGCGGAAGCTCAACTGCAAGTGAAGAGAAATTGAGTGAAGGAGCAAATCTAATGTTCAAATAGTAGGCAGTCAAGAGGAGCACAGTGTAGGGGGTAAAGGATGGTCTTCAGGTTTTCACAAACCCTAAGTGGAATTTAAATGCTTCCATTTCCATTGACTAGCCATAAATTCATCCATCCAGCACTTACTACAACCTACTATGTGCTCTGGTGCTCTCCTAGATGTGTGCCAAGTCCAGATTCTGTCTGTGAGGCCAGGGTTTCTAAGTACAAGTCAGAATAGAATGAAATAAGGAAACCATTTAAGTATAACATTAGGCACTTTCATACTGAGGATTTAATCCTTAAAACATTCCTGTAGGTATTATCATCCCCAATTCTAAAGAATGGCAAAGGAACATATTTCATGAAAGTAGGATAAAATAGAATAAAACTAGAGTGAAGATGATCACCTGTGGGACCTGCACTAAATAGAACTTTTGAGTCTCTGCTTCCTTACCTGTAAAACAGATCAGATACCTGTCTTAGAGGATAGCTGTAAGGGGGAAATTGCATTCAATGGTAAATACTAAAGTCCCTACCGTAGCCCAAGAGGCTGGCAGAAAGCAAGAACTGGATCCTGGCCAGGGTCACATACAACAATCCTGGCAACTGGGCAAAGCTGGCAGGGGTCATACTGGCTGCATGTAACATGCACCAGGAATCCAGAGCTCAGCCACCAGTCCTGAAGGGTCTGGAAAATCAAGGCAGTAGTGAATGGAAAGCAGATTAGTCATTAGCACGAAGCAGGAGCCCAGTCACTGGAACTGAGGTGTGAAGTTAGGGAAGGACTAGTCAGATGACTGGTCAGATGGCCCAGCATTTCAGCAGGACCTGTAGTATCAGCCCCTGACAAGAAGGAAGTTAACTGTCAGAATTCATTGCTCCCATATTCCCATCCCCAGGAGTGGTGGCTCTTGGTTCTTCCTTCATGACTCAGCAACTACTCAGCTGTTTGATCTGCCTCCCCCACCTTGTTTCTCAGACCCCAGGGACTGACTGTCTATGTTTGTCCTGCTGTCTTTTCCTCTGATGTCAGCTAGGTTCATAGTAAGCTCACTCGATACTGAGTCATCCAAACTCAAGGGGCCTGGGACAGCCTGATGAGTCATCAGACCTGTGGAAGGCTGAGCCTACCAGTGGGAGAAGTGGTCCCAGATAGGGAAAGAAGTCACCGGAGACACAGAGTACCAGGCACTTCCTGCAGGGATCCTCTAACCTTTGCAGAACATGGTTGCTGTGTCTCAGTCTTGGTCTCTGCTCTCAGTCTTTCTATGTGTGTGTTTCTCTCACACACACATGCACACACGATCTTAAGTCATGCATATGGTGTGATGTATCTAGGCCATACTGCTGCACAAGAGAAACTCTTCTTGCCCTTGACTTCTGCAGATTATGACTGTCTCCTTCTCATGAACGTGTGAGGGAGACTCCAGGCTAGAGCTCAAAAATAGGACTTTCTCTAACTCCTGTTCACTAATTATATCATCATTAAATAACAGGGGAGAAAGTTCGCTTTGCTTATGTAATATTAGTGTTTGTCTTAATTTATGAAATAGGACCTGGACTGCATTACAGAACTGTCCCATTTCTCTGGGTGTGGACTCCAACGCAGAGTCCAGCCTGAAAATTTCTCTTTTTTGAGCACCCAAGTTTGCATTGATCTGTTACTTGAACCCATGTCCACAAAACACCAGCAGAGAGGTTTTTAGATATGGAATCAGAAAGGATGTGAAGGTGGAGAAGGGGATGTGTCAATGACAAACAGTATATGAGTGAGTAGAACCAGGGGTAGAAATTATTATTTTTTTTTAAAGATTTTTTAATTTCTTTATTCGACAGAGATAGAGACAGCCAGCGAGAGAGGGAACACAAGCAGGGGGAGTGGGAGAGGAAGAAGCAGGCTCATAGCAGAGGAGCCTGATGTGGGGCTCGATCCCATAACGCCGGGATCACGCCCTGAGCCGAAGGCAGATGCTTAACTGCTGTGCCACCCAGGCACCCCAAGGGGTAGAAATTATTAAACATGAAGATGAGCACTGGGTGATGTGTGGAAGTGGAATCACTATATTGTACACTTGAAACTAATAAAATTCTGTATGTTGTAACTAACTGGAATTAAACTGAAAACTTTAAAAAAAATAAAAAGATAATAAATACATAAATAAAAAGACATAAGTGTTTGTAAATATATGTGAAGAAGCATATGGGAATAGCCGTATGCTTAACTCATTGAAACCACACTGTGAATAAATCGTCTTTCCAGCAAGATCTTCTTTCATTAAGATGTGTTTGTAAACGTTAAGTGTAGAAGGATATTGGAATAGCCATATGCTTAACTCATTAAGACTCTACTGTGTGTAAACTTAAAAAAATGTTATGAAGCATTCGCTTTTTCGTTTAGAACATTATTTGCTGTATCTCTGAATTCAAGTTCTTCTGCTTGATCATAGCTCAGATAAAACCCTTCTTTGATTATCTCTGTCCTGAATAATGTCTGCTTTCTCAGAACTCCCACAGACCCTCTTACGTTTCTCTCTCATCATGCTCGTTGCTTTGTACTGGGACAGATCCAGGTTTCACAGGCCGTGAAGTTAAACAGTTTGGGGGGACCTCTTTAGGAAGAATGATTGAAAGTTATTAATGCAAAATTAGATATGAAAATGCATATTTATTTATTTTTAAGATTTTATTTATTTATGTGACAGAGAGACAGCCAGCGAGAGAGGGAACACAAACAGGGGGAGTGGGAGAGGAAGAAGCAGGCTCACAGCAGAGGAGCCTGATGTGGGACTCGATCCCGGAACACCAGGATCACGCCCTGAGCTGAAGGCAGACGCTTAACGACTGCGCTACCCAGGCGCCCCGAACTTGCATATTTATTTAAAATAAAAAAATCACACCAAAATCAAGTCTTAATGAGTTAACGAATACAACGAATATTTCAAAATCTAGAAAAATAACATTTTCGTTCAGTAGCTACCTGTCTTTCCTCTGTGATGGCTGGTCACATGTTTTTATTGTTGGTAACTGGAATGACTAGGATAGAGAACTTCACATATAGATGGACTCCTTTGTAGTACTCCCGCCGGGTTGTGCCTCGAGACCTACAGATTCTATTATTTTGTGCAATTACCCACAGAAAGAATGGGTGGTGCGTGTACACGCGTATAACTGCTTATGCTGTGTTATTAAGAATATTCCTGACTTTGGCAAGTTCTGTTCTGACCAGGCACTACTGAGAATCAAATCCTCCATTTACAGTTCTACACGTCTGATGGGAAGAATTCTCCAGACTCATTTCTGGCTACACACACTTCAGACCCTTGCATCTCCTCCAGGACCCACCTACTTCCTAAGCTGAGTGCCACAGTGTATGTTCCCGTCATGGTAGAGCCTCTGCTCTGTACCCTCAAGCCATGAACTCAATGAATCAGCACAGGGGTAGTAAGACGTTTCTAGAAATCACTCCTACACCAGTGCAGCTGGCAATCAGTTTTGGGTCTCAAAAATGTCATTGGCCCTTTCAACAGTAGGGAAAGTAAGATGGGAAAGAGACAGGTTAACTGTAGTTTAAAAAAAACTCGCGTTTGCCAAGTTTACCAGAATATATGACCACCTATGTTTCTAGGGTCTCTCCTGGAGTATCAGAAGGGGCCCGTGTAAGTGAGGGGCACGGACACTGGGAC
This sequence comes from Ailuropoda melanoleuca, assembly GCF_002007445.2. Taxonomy (NCBI): domain Eukaryota; kingdom Metazoa; phylum Chordata; class Mammalia; order Carnivora; family Ursidae; genus Ailuropoda; species Ailuropoda melanoleuca. Next base: position 27,540,057 of record NC_048232.1, read on the forward strand.
TTCTTTCACTTCATGTTAAATCTGCTTCCGATTTAACTTTACATTGTAATAACTTACATCCTCATCTAATTATGCCTTCTTTATTGGACAGCATTTTACACTTCCAGTTCCTGATACAGTTCTTTTCAAATAGAAACAACTCAGTGGAATTAATTCTAAGTAATTCTATACATTAACGGGCAAGTTAGAATAGCCTGATTTCTCTCCCAACATGATTTCAGTGTGCAGTGGAATATTCCAGGCTGTCCACCTCTAGGCTGTGCCTCCTCCTTGGTTGGGGGGTGCAGTGGGGCACCACTCGATAGCTTTGGTCTTGAGTTTCTCTGGAACCACAGGGCTTCTTCCACTGTCTCAAGAGGTCAGAGGCTCCTTGGTGAGGATTTCTGTAAGGATCATAATTTATTAGTTTAAATAACAAACTTTTTACTGTAATTTAAAATCGTTTACAGTAAGAGACTGGTTAATTAAATTATGATACATCTGAGAAATGGAATTCTATATTAAAATGGGTGAGATAGAACTATGACTTTTGAAATGGAAAAATATCCAGGGTGTATCATCAAGTGAGAAAAAAAAATGCTCCACTCCAAAATCAGTTCAAAGCTCTCCAAGCAGCACCTTGGTCTTCCAGCTTGTCTGCTCAGGTATCCCCACTACCACTCACTCTTCTGCAACCTTCGTGAAAGGTCTACCCCCCAAACTCTCCCGTTCTCCCTTTCTCCACTTCCTTCCTATCCAGTTTGGATTCCAAGACTCATTATTTCAACTATTCTCTTGCAAATGCTGTACACTCCCTTGGCCCTTGTACCTTTGCTTCCCCCCACCATTTTTTTTTATTGTGGTAAAATACCCAAAACACAGAACTCACCATATTTCCAATTTTTAAGTGTACGGTTCAGTAACATCAAGTACATCCACACTGTTGTGCAACCATCACCATCGATACACAGAAGTCTCTTCATCTCGCAAACCTGAAACTCTGTCTCTATTGAACACTAACTCTCCAATACCCCCTCCTGCCAGTCCCTGCCAGTCACTATTTCACTTGCAGGCTCTATGATTTTGAGTAGTCTAGGTACTTCACATAAGTGGAATTATACAGTATTTGTCTTTCTGTGACTGGTTTATTTCACTTAGCATATTTTTTTCCAGTTACCTTGGAGTTGACTTAAACCAAGAGGAAAAGGTTGTAATGTTTTCATGCAATATATGCTTCATTCCTTAAATGACACTTGTGACAGTAGAAAGAATTAAGGAATGCTGCACTTGTGATCCATACAAAACACCAACATTTTGGGTTGTACACAGATTTTTTAAATTATATTATGTTAGTCACCATACCGGGTTGTACAAAACTAGGAGAAATGTCTCAAATATTTTGAAATGCTGTAGTAGCCAATACACAGAGTCGTGCTTTCAGTGGGAATAGGAAAACAGTTTAGTTAAGAGAGGTCATGCTGGAACTACTCAATGTCTCTAAAATCACTGAGCAAGAAAAGCAACATTGGACTTCCATCCTGACATAATGTCATCTAACAAGGCTCATCTATGCCATAGCATGTGGCAGAACTTCCAACCTTTTCCAGGCTGAGTAACTTTCCATGCCACATGTATGCCACACTTGGCTTTTCTGGACATTTGTGTTGCTTCCACATGCTAGCTAGAATTTGAGTTTTTAATTTTACATCTCTTTATAGATATTTCCATTTTGTTCACACAAAATGGCTTTCTCCTCATCTTCTTTCAGTTCTTTGGGCATCTTTAAGATAGCAGTTTTTAAATCTTCGTCTAGTAGGTCTATCATCTGGTTTTCCTCTGGGGTGGTTTTTTTCACCCTTTGAATGGATCATATTTTCCTATTTCTTTGTATTTTTTGTGATTTTTGTCATTGTTTTTATTTTTTAAAACTGAAAATTTGCTTCTAATGATCTGACAACTCTGGAAATCATATTCTTCCCCTGCCCCGGAGTTCAATTATTTTTGTTTCGTTTTTAATCTTTTCCTTTTCTTTTTTTTCCCTTTTGATTTTTGTACGCTGTCTCTATGCTGAGGATCAGCCTGAGGTATAGACTTAAGTCTTCTCGGGTCTTTTCTGAGCCTGCGCCTTTGCCTGGGTATGTGTAACTTTCTAATGATTCCTGTATATGCAGTTCCTTTTGAATACTCTAGTCTTTAAGGTCTGGCTCCCAATAGGGGACAGAGAGAAAAATGAAAGAGGGGAGTCACCAGACTTTAAAATGCCCTGGAAGTCACTTCGGCCAGAGGGGGATGGGCTTGCAACAATGGCTGCAGTCCTCTGTCTGCACATTGTGGTCAGAGCAGCAATCAGCCATCAGTGCACAGATCCCCAGTATTTGAAGGACAGGATTTTTATTGCCCATCCTAGCTCCCCAAAGTGGTGCAAGCTGCTTTAGGAACACACACATGGCTGCTTGCCAGGGAAGGAGGGCAGTTTGGAGAGGTTGAAAGGGTGCGGAGGTTTCCACATACATAGCTGCTAGAATGCTGGGAGCTGAAATGGACTGAACATAACCACAATTTACTGTCCAAGTTTTCCCTTGGAAGTTGCTTGACTCCAGTTCCAAAATAGTTACATAGGAGAGATTCTGCCAGTGCAATTATTGTCTAAGTGGGAACACAGATTCCAGTGCTCTCTATTCTGCCATCTTCCCAGAATCCTTGCTGTACCTTTAGTTTTTAATGATGCTTCCCTAGCTGGCAAAAACTTCAACTTCAGACCAACCTGGTCACTCCTCCGTGTTTGCCATCAGGCAGTTGAATCCACTAGAAAAAATCATTTTCCCAGATAGAGTTCTCACAACCACAAATTGAGAAGCACCAAGCACAACCAGAATCTACACAATGCCAACCGACCTTTCTCAAAAAAGTTGTATCCACTTCTTCATCATTCTCTTAGTCTTTTTTTCCTTTTAAAAATATGGAACGTTTTAAACACTCTCTAACACGTAAGGTCTATGGAGCTGGGGATTTTTCTTTTTTGTTCAATGCTCTATCCCCAGCTCTTGAAAGAATGTTTGGCACATGCTAGGTATACATTTCAAATAAAGAGACCCAGATAAGTACACATTAAAATTAAGTACAGGCACGGGGGAGCAGACGGACCGCAGACCCGCACGCTTGAGACAGCAGACTGAGACTGTGAGCCAGGGGCGTGAACTACCAAGCATCTCATGGAACTCCGGTGTGCTCACTGGGTCCAGACTGAGACCGGGAGCTCCGGGAGCGTGTGCGGGGCAGCTGGTGGCTGGCGGGCCACCTGCACAGGGGAGCAGGCGGACTCGCAGATGGCACCCGCGAGACAGCAGACTGAGAACGGGAGCTCAGGGAGCGCACGCGGGGCAGCTGGCGGCTGGCAGGCCACCTGCACCGGGGAACAGGCGGACCGTGGACCCGCACCCTCAAAACAGCAGACTGAGACCGTGAGCCAGGAGCGTGCACCACCAAGCATCTCGCGGAGCTCCGGAGCTCCGGTGTGCTCACTGGATCCAGGTTGAGACCGGGAACTCCAGGAGCGTGTGCGGGGCGGCTGGCGGCTGGAGGGCCACCTGCACGGGGGAGCAGGTGGACTCGCGGTCGGCACCCGCGTGACACCAGACTGAGACCGGGAGCTCCGGGAGGCCGCGCAGGGCGGCTGGCAACTGGCGGCTGGCGGGGTTGGAAACACAAAGGACAGAGACGCGCCGGCCCTGGAAGTGAGGGCTGGGACAACGGGTGTGGGGTGCACAGCCTGGGATGCTGCAGGGTTGAGCAGCACCAACAGAAACAGAGTTAAGGTGGCCAGAACATCAGTGTAGAATGGTCCGTGATCCCTCTGCTCTGAGACAAGAGGCTGAATTTTGGCCACTGCTGCTCTGACTCTCAGAAGAGGCACAGCAAACTGCCAGGGAAAGCTGCCAGAGAACAAAAGCCCGGAAATACCGGCTCACAGGGTGCCCATCCCCAACCCCCCTCGCAGGGGACACGGAGACTCTACCCAAACAGGGTTTTCTGAGTACCGGCCGGTAGGCCCCTCCCCCAGAAGGCAGGCTGAAAAATCAAGAAGCCCACAACCCAGAGAGCCTGAGTGGCGCAGTCATTAAGCGCATGTCTTCGGATTAGGGTGTGACCACAATGTTCCAGAAAGGAGTCCCTCATCGGGCTTCTCCGCCGGGAGCCTGCTTCTTCCTCTCCCACTCCCCTGCTTGGGTTC
>NC_048232.1:27544366-27545018 GCF_002007445.2 Ailuropoda melanoleuca
TCTTCCTCTCCCACTCCCCTGCTGTGTTCCCTCTCTCGCTGGCTGTCTCTCTGTCACATAAATAAATTAAATCTTTTTTTAAGAAAAAAGAGCTAAGTAGCTTTTCTTCTTTTCCAAATCCTGAAATAATGTGTCTAAGTTGGAGAATATCTGTACCTTAAAGATATAACACCCAGCCATAAAATCGTAAGTACCTGATGTCTTTTTGTTGGGGAAGAGAGTTTTGATTACTGGTTTAGTCTTTTTAATGACTCAGAATATATTCATGTTGTCCAATTTTTCATTCTGTTAATTTTTGTGATTCTTTTTAAAGAAATTTTTAATCTAAATATTTAAATTTGGAGCATAAACTTGTTCATAATAAACATTTATGTTTTTTAAAAAATCTTGATCTGTTTTTTCAAAACATCAGTTTTTTATTATCTTCTCTACTGTTCTTTTTATTTTTATTTTTTTATTTTTTATTATTATAATAATATTTTTTATTATGTTAGTCACCATACAGTACATCCCTCATTTTTGATGTAAAGTTCCATGATTCATTAGTTGTGTATATCACGCAGTGCACCATGCAATACGTGCCCTCCTTACTACCCATCACCAGTCTATCCCATTCCCCCGCCCCCTCCTCTCTGAAGCCTTCAGTTTGTTT
>NC_048232.1:27545843-27607917 GCF_002007445.2 Ailuropoda melanoleuca
ATATATATATTTGGTACATATATATTTATATATACACCAAAATATATTTTATAAATATTTAAATAAAGGTATTTTGGTGCTATGCATTCATCTCTAAGTGCCATAACTTTAGCAGTTTATCATGTAGTACATTTTTTGCTGCTTAGTGCTAACTGTAATTTCTAGTGTGATTTCCTCTTCAACTTCTGCTATTTAAGTTTCCAAGCATATTTTCCCTATCTTTATATTGTTGATTTCTAACTTAATTTCATTCAGATTAGAGAATTTCTCTATACGTTAACAATTCTTTAAAATTTATTGTTTCTTTTGTCATTTGATACATAATTAATATTTGGAAATATTCTAAAGCTTTTGAAAAGAAAATATATTTCCTATGGGAAGGGGTATGCAACCCTCTATATAAAACTATTAGATCAAGCATATTAATTTTGTGTTTTCTGTAGAAAAATGGTCCACACTATTTGTAAGCAAAGGTACATCCTATAGTATTGTACGTGAGAACAAATCACGCAGTGAATATGGAGTAAGTTATGAAATGAGGTTGCAGAACTCTGATATGCAACTTATAGATTTTATTATTTTGTACGATGGTTGGTTATACTTGACAATTTATCTAAACCTTATCTTGAAACTTACACTATAGCACTAAAACAGAATTCCAAAAGCCATCTGAAGGAAGAATGTGGTTTGAAGTTTCTGAATCTAAATCAGCCTTGGAAATGTGTCTCTTTGTCTTTAGTATACACAGTGCAAAACTTTATATAGCTTGTATGGTGGCAGAATGATGACCCCCTTGGAGATGTCTGTGTGCTAGTCCTGGAAGCTGTGAATATGTCACTGTACATGGCAAAAGGGACTTGGCAGTCATGATTAAGGATTTTGAGATGAGGAGATTATCCTGTTATCTGAGCAAACCCAATGTAATCACAAGAGTTCTTAGAAGTGAAAAACAAAGGCAAGAAAGTCCGAGAGTTTTATAGATGCCCCGCAACTGGCTTTGAAGATGGAGGAAGGTGCCACAAAACAAGGAATCCATGTGGCCTCTAGAAGTGGAAAAATGCAAAGAAATGGATTTCCTCCTAGAGCTCATGGCCCTGCGGACACCTTGATTTTAGCCCAGTGGGAACCATTTTGGTCAGAAATGTTTGTTTCACATTTTCATTCTCATTATAGGTTATCTCAACTTCATATTTTCTGCCATATCTTTTGTTTTCCTTACTAATTTTTGTCACCTTGATCTATTCATTTTTTCTAAAGATTCATTAAAATCTTCAACAAGGATTATAAATTTGTCAACTTATCCATGTAATTATGTCGATTTTTGGCTTTGCATATTTTGATGCTGTGTCTGGAGCTAATTCATGATGATTTGTTTTTTTGGTGATTATTCCCTTATTATTATGTAATTTCCCATTTTATCCCTTCCAGTGCCTTTTTCCCTAAACTCAATTTTGACTTCTAGTAATATTGTACTAATACAGCAGAATTCACCCTTTGCCCAACACATATTTCCTCAGCGTTCATCTCTATCTGTACAGACTGCTTGTTGCAAGAAGCTGTGACTTTCTGCTCGAGGGCTTTTCCCCCCGGCCATGGCAGAACACTCGACTTATCCATAAGGCAAGCCAAGAGGGCCAAAGAGTTAAGGTCCCCAGAGCCACCGCTCAGCAATGACGGTTAGAGAGTTGGTCAATAAACGCTCAAGCTTCCTTGCTCCTCAGGTGAGTTGGCTCTGAGGCACATTCTGTCTGTCTCCCAGAGTTCCTCGGGGACTGTTCTCCAGTCGCCTAAAGTGGTAAATGGCTGACAATGCATCTTTGATCGATCAGCTTCTTCTCTTTCCTTTCTCATGTCTCCACTTCCCTGCAGATGTTTCCTGAGATTCCCTCTCAACGAACTACCTGCACTTGAATCCTTGCCTCCAGGTCTACCATTTAGCTTCCCTTGGCTTAATATATTTATAAGTATATATTTTCCCCACTCTTTATTGAAAATCCTTTATGTGTTTTAAGGTTCTTCTGAGAAGCATATAGCTGGCTTAAAAAAAAAAAAAAGGCCCAGTCTGGAAATTTTTGTCTGTTAAAATTTTAATCCAGAGTTTGACCAACTCCTCCCATAGGCTAAATCTGGCCTTAATCTGTTTTTGTGGCTTGCAAGCTAAGAATTTTTTTTTTTTAGGTCTTTAAAGGATTGAAGAAATTGTATATGACCCACAACACCTAAAACATTTATTACTTGATCTTTACAGAAAAAGGTTGTCTACTCCTGGTTTAATCCACTCATATTTATTGTGGTGTTGGTATATTGCATGTATTTCCAACATTCAAAATTTTAATTTACTCTCATTCCCTTTGTAGTTTTCCTTTTTTCTGTCTTCTGTTGTATTGATCAAGGTTTTGATCTTCCTATTTCTCCCTTCCACTTGTTCAGAAACTATCAAAAACTAATGATGTACTGTATGGTGACTAACATATCATAATAATAAAAAAAGAAACTATCGATCCTATTCTTTCAGTGATCACTATTAAAATTTAAAAATATATTCCTACCTATGATTTCTTTTGAAAGCTAAGTCTGAAGTTGTTCAGCATTTTAACCTTCTCCCACTGAATACTTCATATTGTTATTTAAAGTTTCAATTTTGGGGCGTGTGGGTGGCTCAGACAGTTGAGCGTCAGATTCTTGATTTGGGCTCAGGTCATGATTTCAGGGTTGTGAGATCGAGCCCCACATCAGGCTCCCCCACTCAGCACTCTTTCTCCCTCCCCCTCTGCCCCTCCCTGCTCATACACACAGTATCTCTCAAAATATATATATATATAAAGCTTTAGTTTAATCTTTTATAACCCTAAAAACTTTTCTAGTAGTCAGTAGTTAATACACTATCTTTTATTTCTATTGACATCTGTGTTCACCATTATCTTGTATCCATACCTTCCCTCTGGGTTTTTTTAAGTGTATCCTACCGTGAGAGACTCTGATTGGTTAATTATCTAAATCTTTGTAATTATAAAAATGTCTATCCATTTTTAATAGTTTTGCTGAAGATAAAATGTTAGATTGACAGTTAATTTCTCTCAGGGTCATGAAGACATCACTGTCTTCTCACATCCATTGTAGTAATGATGATCGTCCATTCGTCCAGCAAGTGCACCCCTGCATGGAATCTTTTATCCCTGACAGCTTTTAAGGTTTTTCTCTTTAATCTGATGTTCTTCAATTTCACTGTTTTATACTTATTTTCATTCATCTCGCCTACTACTAGGGTACTTTTTTTAAAAAAAGATTTATTTTAGAGAGAGAGAGCATGTGGGGGGGTGGGAGAGGGAGAGAGAATCTCAAGCAGACTCCCCACTGAGCATGGAGCCTGAAGCCAGGTACAATCCCATAATCCTGAGATCATGACCTGAGTCAAAACCAAGAGTCAGACTCTTAACAGACTGAGCCTCCCAGGTGCCCCAACCTCTAGTGTACTTTTAATGTGAGCGTTCGTGCTGTCTTCCAATCCTAGAAAATCTCAGCTTCTCTTTCTTCAAATATTGTTTCTCCAGTCCCCTTTTCTTCACTCCTATTAGGCATATAGTAGAAGACTTACGTCACTCCCTACCAAAATCCCTACTATTATTCACAAGGTTGTAACAATAATGCTTGTCCATCCTTACAGATGGAAAATTAAGATAGAATATAAATAGTTAAGTACTTAACTCGTATTTTCGTAAAGCAAAATCCTCATTCAAAAATGCACTGAATCACATTATTTAACACAGGGCCATTTAGACTATAGGATTATTGCAAAATCCTGTTTATTATAAGACTAAAATAAATTCACACATTCAATTTCATAAGCTAAAAATCGAAATTTTCATGAAAAAACTGAAATTCACAAGCAACAATGACATTACTGTCAAAGTCTAAGATTTCAAACTAATTATGTGAATTCTCTAATTTTTGAATCCTGAAGTCATTAAAAAACTTGTTGATCCATGCTTACAGGGCAGTAGCATGTATCTATTCTCCTGGATGCATGTATATTACAATCCTACAGCAATTAACATCCTCCAGCAGCCCTTGCCTGCTGAAGTTTTCTACATAATAATCACTATCTCATAATCATTTTTGACACAATTATCACTATCTGATATAGTGCTCATTTGTCTGTCTTCTTCTTCTAAAATATCAACTCCATGAAAGTGGAGACTTAGTCTCTTCTGCTCATTACTGTATTACCTGGAACACATATTCCCCTCCACATAGGACTTCCTTAACATTTGTTGAATGAATAGTAAGCTTATATATTTTTATATGTTCCAGATTTTGATTTAGGTTAAAATTAAGCCAGAGAGACATTTTTGATTAAAATACATAAAACAGAAGAGCATTGTAGGTTATGTTGTGGGCCCAGGTGGGTCACAGAGATGACGGAGCAGAGTGTGTGGTAAGGAAGGTGGAACTCGGGCCAGGCCACCAGTCAGAGGATGCACTTGCTCTGGTCACAGGGGAGGTTAACTGTGGAACGGAGAGTAAGAAAACTAGCCAAATGACTGAGACCTTATTAACTTGCTCAGATGGAAGCTTCGATACTAGCACGTCAGAATCAGTAAATGGCTGTTCAAGGGAAACACGGTACAGAGCATGCATCCTTCGGCAGATCCCAATTACATTCGAATGACCTAACCTGGCAGCAATGGGCCTTCACAGTCATCATTCCACTGTTGTTCTACTCTCTGCTCCCTCCACTGAGAACTAATCACACTTCTCTGAATCGGATCTTCCTGTTTCTCACAGGCTCTGGCCTGCTCTTCTGCATTGAATATTTTATCTCTCTTCCCCTTATGTCTCCTGCTTATCTCCTTTTTCCTTTAGGTCTTCGCTTAAACAAGGGAACTCATGGAAAGTGTTTTCTGCTCCCCAAGATCAGGTACAGCACCTTTCTGATGTATCCGCATAGCACCTGCTTACCCCCACGTAACGTCCATCATACAGTTTTGAAACTGTCACTTTTCATGGTTATTTCTCCCAACAAGGCAGTATGATCCTCAAAGACAGGGACTGGGTAACATTCACAGATGTATCCCAACACCTAGCACGACAACTGGCACATAGAGGGTAGTCTGTAAATGGTTCCTAATGCATGATGAGTAAATGGCTGCAGAATGGATGAATATGAAGAGGTCCAAGAAGGCAGCTGAGTCATAGACAGCCTAAGCAGGCATGGTTATATAGCTGGTTAAGACTCAAACCCACCAAAGAAGAGTATGTGTTTGGCTCCAGAGTCAAGGAACTTTGGAGGAGACTGAGAGGACTTGCTATCACAGCTGAGTTGTATTAAGCAAGCTGAGTTCAAAGGCAGGGTAAAACCATCAAGTAGCAAGAGTTGGTCTATGGAAATTCCAGCCTTTCCTTTCTGATGCTTTTGCCAATTCCTGCTGTAACAGTTCCTTATTTAAGCTGACTCCAGACAGCAAATTCCTTCCTACTCTTTCTCCTTTCTATACTACCGGCTCTCTAGACATCTCATCTGTGAAATCTCAGACACAGACTGGTGAAGGATGTGCTCAGAAACAGGCTGCTAGTCAGATGGGTGTGAGGCTCAGCACTCACTACATGGAAGACCAGAGAACTTCCTTGGAGGACACGAAATCAGCCTGAGAGAGGCACTGAGGTGTTAAAGTTGAAACGCCTGCTCTAATTTCAGTGGGCTGGATCTGACCTTTAATGATGCACAAATCATATGTATACATTTTTGACCAACTGGAATCTACCATTTTTCTTGAGCCAGCTGTTCTCTGGGCTTTGTTCCCTATAATGGAAGGAAACTTTGAGATATTATATCTTTTCAAACCTACATCCTCAGAAACCTATACTGATACTTTAATGAAGGGACTCGTTTCTTCTCCAAGAAACCCCCTGTGACAAAAGTATGTTTGGGTATAGCCTAACGCACTCATAATAAATACATACAGCCATAAAACAGAGCAAGAGTCCTGGTAGCCTGTTATTTACAGTAATTGTAGATTGTGAGTGGACATTTTAAAGAGAAGCTTACAAGTTAGTTGTACTTTCTGGTAGTAATTACCTCCCACAAACATGACTCACTTCGGCAGTTTAAATGCAAGAGTTGGGTGTCCCAAAATCAACAGTCTTATAAATAAATCTCTGAATCATGAACTGAACGCATAAATGTTTAAATATTTCTCCCTGATCTCAAAGACAGCTTTAGATTTAAGATTTTATGCCTTAAAATTCCTGGAGGGAGGCAAAGCACAAAGATTAGGGAAGTCTCTGTTGTACTGGGGTAAAGCTTTCTGCACTTTGGAAGTCATCATCTTCTCAGGAAGAGAACGAAACTCCAGCAACCACAGTGCTGGGTGTATGTTTTCTTCAATCCAGGAGGGGAGGCTGCATTTTGTGCTAATGCAGCCCATTTGTTTTACTCACAGGGTAGACTTTTATGGTAATATAGCAACCTTAATGCTGTTGGGTGGGACGGCCCAGGAGTCTCAGGGGTAATAGAACATGTAACCGAAGCAACGTGGCTGTGTCAACGAGGAATGGCGAAGAAAGAACAATCCATGCCAGAATGACATAGTCACTTTTTTGGAATGCTCACTCAAAGACATTGTGTATCTCAATAAGCTTTGGCTTTCCAATCCACGAAACATTTTTTTATATTAAAAAAAGCACACTTTGAAAGTATTAACAGAAATTTCAGCGCTGATATCATCCACCTACTAGATTCATTTTTCGGTTAAGCCCTTTTGTGTCTGGATGGAAATAGAGCTATCTTAGAATTTTCTCTCCTTTTCTCATTATACCCATGTATTTAGGACGTGATATTAATCACCCACACGGGTCTAGGAGTAAAATCTATAGTCTGAACACTTACCATCTGCATTTAAGATATGAACTCATGTGTCAATATACATCCCGTTCTTTTTTCCCTGTTAAAAACTGCCATGTGGCAGCCAACCTAGCACTGGATCCTACAGAATGTGCAGTGTCAGAAGTGAGCTGCTTCTGTTGAAATTCTTTTTCAGTATTTTCGTGAACTTGATGTCTATTTTGTTCCCAGTTATTTTCATATCTCCAGCTGCTTCTGTTGCATTCCCATCTTTTGGAAAGATTCAGAGAAATACAAGGTTCCTCTGTAGCCAAGGGGAAAGATGCCTGCCAGGATGCTGAACTTCTGGTGAAGGTTACTGAATACGACAAAATGGACTAAGGACAGCAAATAATAATGTTGGTGCACACAAATGAATAGCCAATGGCAATGGCATTTTGTGGAGAAATTTGATATCATATAACAACACTACTACATCTAGACATGGAGGAGCAGAGTGAAATACCTCCAAAGGCATGCAGCAATTCTGTGGTTTCGCAAGGAACAACCCAAAGCTCAGAGCATCCTAGAATAATCCTCCTGACAAAGAACTGGCATAGGTTGCATGTTTAAGAACCCCCGTGCACAGCTCAGCATCGCAGACCAGAAACTTAACCACCCGGCTCTCATTAAAAGTCCTTTGAACAAGAGGGAAAAACCAGGTCCGCACAGTTTATTCTCTTGAATACAAAATGATCACCTTTAATTGACTCTCAGATTCATAGCATGTCAAAATATGGGACAAATTCCCTTTGTATATCTATAGAGATTCTTACAGTACCCAGGACATTATTTCTGGTACAAGAAGAGTTTAAGTTTGAATGGAAAAAAGTATTTTGGAGGACATTCATCACATGCCCATTCACAAATCATTTTTTGAACAAGAGTAATTTACTGCTAAGGATGGAGCTCGAAGGGACCTTAAAAGGCATCTGGGCAGAAGAGAAGTTGCCGTGAGGCAGATCATAAGAGACTTGGGATGAGGGCACAGGATATTCACTGACCCTCCGATCCTAGGCTCCTTGGCCAGGGAACAAGTGAGGTCTCATTCCCATAGACAGCAGAAAATCCTTTATTTTTTTAATGACTTTAATAATAGTAACAAACTGTATGAATTTTCTCTGTAACTAAGGGAGGCTACCTTACAAGGACTTGTAGTCACATCATTAATATATAAAAAATTAATAAATTTGTTAATTTGATCCTAACAGAGACAAATCGAAGAGAATGTAAGAACATGCCTTTAGGAATAAGTGGGGAAACTCTCTTTTACAAATGTTATTGCTATGTTCCAGAACAAGAAAACTGGTTAATATGAAGATGTTAACTAATCCAAAATTTTCTTTCTCTCAGGATCTCCTCAAATGCTCTCAGCTTCACCTACCTGCTTTTGCTTCACTGACCGTCCTGTGTTGGCTTTGCCGGGCTCTCTCTGGGGCTTCCCTCTGATATGTGGGCATGACACGCCATGGGTCGCACGGGGTGCTGCTGGGTCATGTTCAAGCCTGAAGTGTATGGAATAGGCTCCCAGTGTGGTGATATTTTAACCAAAGAGATATGAGGGCTGGTGGGAAAAATCCTCTCCCTTTCTCCCCCTTGGACTGACTGGGTTGAGATACTTCCCAGAAGGCAGTACCATGAGGTTGAACAGTGAGTTGCACAGAGCAGCAGTGAACTAGGTGACTGACACCTTCTTGCATGGGCTCCCTCTCTCTTTCCCTGAATCACTCCCTTGTCCCTCACAGTGTCCCTTGGGGTTTCACACCCTAATATGCTTAACTCCTTTGTCTTGGCTTCTACTTTCTGGAGAAGCCAGGCTAAGACATGCTTTTCCAGGGAAAATACTACTGTGCAATTCATTTGGAAGGATAAGCCATCACAAATAGTGTTCAATTGCCTTATTAAATATAAACAAAAATAAACATGATAAAAGACTAGCCCAATCAAATATTAATACATACTATAAATCTGCAACGATTAAATCAGTATGCTCTTCCTGTAAGGAGAGCTAGGCAGAAAATTCAGTTAGGTAGAGTAACTCAGAATCAGATGCCTACTGTGTCTCTGGCCCTATACCATACACTCTAAATGAATGATCTCACTTCATCCTCACCAGGGCCCTGTGTAGCAGGTATCATTTAGTCATTTAGCCATCATTTCTAAATTAAAAGAAACTCAAGGCCTGGGAACTGTCCCACACTCACCCAACCAGTATATTGCAGAGATAGGATTTGAACTTTTTTACAATAGAAAAATATATGCTAATATTTAGTGAAAAAATAAGTATATACAATTATATCTATAATCCATAGATGATAAAATGTTAAAATGCATAGGTTACAAAGCTTAGAAGGAAAGCAGTATGAATTCTGTTTTGTTTCCAGATTGGGATTAAGGACAACTTTTTTCTGTTTCTTTATAACTTTTTGTACTGTGGTAGACACAACGCTGTATGTTTATGAAGCATTTCACTCTTGCTCTCGGCACACAGGAGGACTACGTTTCCAAACATCCTGCCTGGTATGGTCATGTGACCTGTTTTGGTCAATGGGATATGGGCATTAAGTGTGAATTACTGCCAGGCCTCGCCCTGACAGGCTGCATAGACTCAGGCTCATGGTTCCAAGTTCCCAAAGGACTCCAGAGGCCCAGAAGGCAGTGGAGCCACTAGAGGAAAGAGGCTAGATCCCTAGTTGCTGCTAGAAGAGCAACCCAACCAGCAAGACTGTGAAATGAATGAGAAATCTTCTATTGTGTTTATTTCTCAGTGAGGATACTAAGCTTCAGGGTTATTTGTGTAAGAGTTGTTTTATTTATTATTTTTGAGGGGGGCAGCAGCAGAGGGAAAGGGAGAGAGAGAATCTTAAGTGAGCTTCACAATCAGCGTGGAGCCCCAGCGGGTCTCAATCACACAACCCTGAGATCATGACCTGAGCCCAAATCAAGAGTTGAAGGCTTAACTGATTGAGCCACCTAGGCACCCCTGTGTAACAGTCATTTCAATTATCTTCATAAGTATACATACTTGCCATTTTTTAAAAATTGAAAGTAATTCAAACAAAATATAGCAATGTATTAGTTTTTTTTTGCCTCAAGAATTCCTAATTTAGGCAGTGATTTTTTTTAACTTCCTTAAAATTCTAAGAACCCCATTCAAGGCAGTAATAATGACAGCAGCACTAGCAACAACAATAATAATTAGCTCACTTTAAGTGTGAATCTTCACAAATTTTGGCAATTGTATATAGTCATGTAACCACAATCAAGATCTGGAAAGTTTCAATCACTCCAAAAAGCTCCCTTGTGGTGATCTTCTCCCCAGGATCCTGCCCTTAGGCAACCACGGACCTACAGCGCTATATTTCGCCTTTCCTAGAGTTTCACACAGATGGAATCACACAGTACCTAACTTTTTGTGATTGACTTTTTTAAAGATTTTTATTTATTTATTTATTTATTTATTTATTAGAGAAAGAGAGAGAGTACGAGCAGGGGGAGGAGCAAAGGGAGAGGAAGAAGCAGCCTGAGGTGAGGGGAGGTGCGAAGGGCTGGATCCCAGAACCCTGGGATCATGACCTGAGCCAAGGGCAGATGCTTAACCGACTGAGCCAGGTACCCCTGTGATCGACTTTCACTTAACCTAATGTTTCTGAGATTCAACCATGTTGTTGCATATATTAATATTTTGACCCCTTTAATTGCTGAGTTACCCCTTTTACTTGTCAGTAATAGAGTGCTCCAAGTTCTAGTTGGTTACCCACAGCCCAGTTAGAGACTACAGTTAGAGACTACATTCCTTAGGTGTGGCTGCAAAACTAAATTCACTCCAATGAGAGGTGGGCAGGAATAGTATATGCAATTTCCAGGCAAGTTGCTCCCTAACGACAAGTTGCTCATCCTGAATTTCTCCTTCCTGCAGGCTGGAAAATTTGATAACCAGAGCAACCTTGGAAGCCATGTGGTCAGGGTGGCAGAACACCCCTATCGCCATGACTCACTCACTTATGGACTGCTACGGGGGAATAGGTAAATTTCTCTCTTATGTAAACCACCATATTTTGGATCTCTTAGTTACAGCAGCCAAGTAATTAGCCCTAACAAATGTGCTCTCCATGAAGCAGGGGCTATATTTTATTTCTCTTTGTAACCTCATCATGATATAGCTCAATGGTTTACATTGAGTAAGCTTTCGTAACTATTTATTGGAACAAGTACCGAATAAATGAGCAAATGGATTCCATATATGTGTAATGTTAGCACTGAGAGAAATATTTTAAAATTTAAAATACCACATAACTTTTACTCTTTAAATGACATCAAACGAAAGTATGTTCTGCAAGGTTTGGCCTCGACACATCAAAATATGCCTAAAACCAAATTTGGTAATGTCAAAAGTGCAGAAAACAAGAAGCCTTCCAAAAATGGCACCTATATAATAATGCTTTGGGTCTTTTTCAGTTTTTAAAATATTATAGAGTTATAAAATAATACAAAGATAAATTATTATAGATTAACCATTTAAAGTAATTTTACATACAAATTTCTTTTTCTTTCCAAGAAAAGTGATCAATTTCCAAATCAGCTGAAACATTGCTATAACAATTAACTGGAAGTATGTTTCATAAGAGGTAATCAATATGAATCTAAGGGCTTGATTCCCCACTGAAACAAACTCGGTATCTTGCTGACAAAATCTGGTCAAACAATTCATAAATCTATCCTACATTCCTTGGAAAAATAAATTGTGTGAAAAATTTTAAGTACTTTAAAATGTTACTTAATTCATCTCTAGTTACTACAATTAACTTAAACTAAGTCATTTTTATTATTATGTTAATCACCATACAGTACTTCGTTAGTTTTTGATGTAGCGCTCCATGATTCGTTGTTTGCTTATAACACCCACTGCTTATTGCAATACGTGCCCCCCTTAATACCCATCACTGGGCTAACCCATCCCCTCATCCCCCTCCCCTCTGAAACCCTCAGTTTGTTTCCCAGAGTCCATAGTCTCTCATGGTTCATCTCCCCCTCTGATTTCCCCCCCCTTCACTTTTCTCTTCCTTCTCCTGATGTCCTCCATGCTATTCCTTATGTTCCACATATGAGTGAAACCATATGATAATTGTCTTTCTCTGCTTGATTTATTTCACTAGCATAATCCCCTCCAGTTCCATCCACGTCTATGCAAACAGTGGGTATTCATCCTTTCTGAAGGCTGAGTAATATTCCATTGTATATACGGACCACATCTTCTTTATCCACTTGTCTGTTGAAGGGCATCTCGGCTCCTTCCACAGTTTGGCTATTGTGGACATTGCTGCTATGAACATTGGGGTGCATGTGCTCCTTTTCACTACATTGTATCTTTGGGGTAAATACCCAGTAGTGCAATTGCTGGGTCACAGGGTAGCTCTATTTTTAACTTTTTGAGGAACCTCCACACTGTTTTCCAAAGTGGATGTACCACCTTGCATTCCCACCAACAGTGTAAGAGGGATCCCTTTTCTCCACATCCTCTCCAACATTTGTTGTTTCTTGCCTCATCAATTTTTGCCATTCTAACTGGTATAAAGTGGTATCTCAGTGTAGTTTTGATTTGAATTTCCCTGAGGGCAAATTTTTTATAGCATAAAAATCAATCTAATTTCATGGTGTTTCACAAATATGATTTTTAAATGACTGTGTTGCTGTTCATGGCTCAACTACTTCTACTTTGATGTCATTCCTTCTGCTATTAAAGCTTCAGTGAAAAGTTCTCTCTCTCTTTTTTAAAGACTTATTTATTTACTTGAGGGAGAGTGAGAGAGAGGGCACAGGCACGTAAGTAGGGGGAGGGGCAGAGGAGAGGGAGAGAATCTCAAGCAGACTCACTGCTGAACTCAGAGCCAGATGCGGGGCTCAATCGCACACCCTGAGATCCTGACCTGAGCCAAAATCAAGTGTCAGAGGTTTAAGCAACTGAGCCATTCAGGCTCCCCCAAAAGCTTTCTTTTTAATGCAGAACCAATGAAATTTAGTATAGAGTCTAGATGTCAATATAGAAATATTGAGTTTTAGGGCTTACACTATTGTCAAGTGTCAGTGTCTTGTTTATACCAGAGGAGCTAAGTCAGTCCAGCTCTTAGGAAATTCTACAACGGTTCTCACTTGTTCTCACTCCACTGTCCCCTAACGGTTCAGTTTTTTCTTAAGGTCAAACTACTCCTTAGCAACTATAATTGTATGTTCTTACCACCAATTTACTTAGTAAAATCAAGTACTCGTTAGAGCAAATTCTAACTCTAAAAAATAACAAGTCAATCTCCTTTCCCCAGTGAATGTTGTTTTAAACGTAATGATTGATTAGCATCCTTTTAATTTAATAAACTATAAATAGTATGTTCGCATTGCACTATGCGTTGATATCTCAAACTACTTACCATTCTTTCATTTAGGATAATGAAAAATCACTTAAAGCCATTTACATAGCTGGCATGTAAATTTAAAGTAACTATTCATCACTAAAACATCACATGCAATTATTAAAATGGCATTTCATTGTACAGGCATACGTTGCCTTATTGTGCTTCACAGATATTGCTTTCTTTTTCCTTACAAATTGAAGGTTTGTGGCAACCCTGAGTGGAGCAAGTCAATTGGCACCATTTTTCCAATACCATCTGCCCACTCATGTCTGTGTATCACATTTTGGTAGTTTCTGAGATCTTCCAAGATTTTTCATTTTTATTCATTTGTTATGGTGATCTGGGATCAGTGATCTTTGGTGTTACCATTGTCATTGTTCTGGGTGCCACAGAACACACCCATGTAAGATGGCAAACTTAATCAGTAATGGTTGTGTGCTCTGGCTGCTTCACCCACTGGCCATTCCCCCCTCTTTCCCTCTCTCTTCAGGCCTCCCTATTCCCTGAAACACAACAATATTGAAATTTGGCCAATGAATAACCCCACAATGGCTTCTAAGTGTTCAAGTGAAAGGAGGAATTACATGTCTGTCACTTTAAATCAAAAGCTAGAAATGATTACATATTAGTGAAGAAGGCATGTCAAAAACTGAGATAGGCCAAAAATTAGGCCTCTTGCTCCAGTTAGCCAAATTGTACATGCAAAGGAAAAGTTCTTGAGGGAAATTAGAAGTGCTAATCCAGTGAACACACGAATGAATGATAAGACAGTGAACTGCTTGTTGATATGCAGAAAATTTGAGTGGTCTGGATAGAATATCAAACCAGCCACATCACTCACTTAAGCCAAAGCCTAATCCAGAGCATGGCCCCAACTCTCTTCAATTCTACGAGCTGAGAGGTGAGGAAGCTACAGAAGAGAAGTCCAAAGCTAGCAGAGGTTGGTTCATGAGGTTTAAGGAAAGAAGCCATTTCCATAAAAGTATAGTGCAAGGTGAAGCCGCAAGTGCTGAGGCAGAAGCTGCAGCAGGTGTCCCAGCTCTCCCTGTGTCCCTGTGATCGTTAGTGACGGGGACTACGCTGACCTACAGATCTTCGGGGTAGAGCAAACAGCCTGTGATTGGAAGAAGATGCCACATAGGACTTTAACAGCTTGAGAGAAGTCAATGCCTGGCTTTAAAACTGCAAAGGGCAGGCTGATTCTCTTATTAGGGGCTAATGTAGCTGGTTGAGTCCAATGCTCATGGACTGTTCTGCAAATCCTAGAGCCCTTAAGGATTATGCTAAATCTACTCTGCCTGTGCTCTGTAAATGGGACAACAAAGCCTGAATGATAGCACATCTGTTTACAACACGGTTTACTGAATATTTTAAGCCCACTATTGAGACCTGCTGCTCAGAAAAAAAGATTCCTTTCGAAGTATTACTTCTCGTTGACAATGCACCTGGTCATCCAACAGCTCTGATGGAGATTTACAAGATTAATGTTTTCATGCTGGCTAACACAACATCCATTCTGCAGTCCAGGGATTAAGAAGTAATTTTGACTTTCAAGTCTTATTAAGAAATACCTTTCATAAGGCTATAGCTGCCACAGACAGTGATTCTTCTGATGGATTTTGGCAAAGTAAACTGAAAACTGAGTTATGGAAAGAAACTCCTTTTGGAAAGGATTCACCATTCTAGATGTCATCAAGAATATCTATGGTTCACGGAAAGAGGTCAAATATCAACATTAACAAGAATTTGGAAGGATTTGATTCCAGCCTTCATGGATGACTGTGAGGGACTCAAGATTTCAGGAGAGGAAGTCACTGCCTGTGTGGTGGAAACAGCAAGAGAACTAGCATGAGAAGAGGAGCCTAAAGATGTGAGTGAATTGCGGCAATCTCATGATAAAAGTTGAACAAATGAGGAGTTGCTTCTTATGGATGAGCAAAGAAAGTGGTTTCTTGAGATGGAATCTACTTGTAGTGAGGATTCTGTGAAGATTGTTGAAATGACAACAAAGGATTTAGAATATTACATAAACTTAGTTGATACACCAGTGGCAGGGTCTGAGAGAATCGACTCCAATTTTGAAAGAAGTTCTACTGTAAGTAAAATGCTATAAAACAACATTACATGCTACAGAGAATAGTTCATGAAAGAAAGAGTCAATAATTTGGCAAACTTCATTGTTGTCTTGTTTAAGAAGTTGCCACAGCCACCCCCACCTTCAGCAACCACCACCCTGATCAGTCAGTAGCCATCAACCTTGAGGCAAGAGCCTCCACAAGCAAAAATATTATGACTTGCTAAAAGCCTGGAGGATGGTCAGCAGTTTTTAGCAATAATTTTTTAAAATTAATGTATGTACATTGCCTTTTTAAACATACTACTATTGCACACTTTCATAGACCACAGTATAGTGTACATGTAACTTTTATATGCACTGGGAAACCAAAAAATTCATTTGACTCACTTTATTGCGATGTTAGCTTTATTGCAGAGGTCTGGGACCAAACCCACACTATCTCCGAGGTATGCCTGTACTCAAAAATAGTTGTTCTAATGTGAATTTTAAGTAGGGAGTGAGCTAAATATATTCCCCATGTAATTTCTCCTCAAAAGCCTTGACAAACTGTTATTTGCAGAAGAATTTCAACAAATAATGATTATTTGCCCTACAATTAAAACTAGAATGGCTGCTTGACATTTAGAATTCAAAGTGGAAAGTTCTTTTTATCCACCCTGCCTACCTTTGGGATTGCATTTTTCTTACTATTTGCCTGTGAGGGACTCAGCTGGTTTTCCGACTTTGGACCACAGAGCCTTGGAAAACTATTGTGTAATTTGATAAATTACCCTTTTACTAAAAAGGGTTTGCCTAAGGACCTCCCTCTATTTGCCTTTGATTCTATTTGCCTCTTGGGTGGGGAAGACGAAGAGGAGTATTGGAAGAGGTGGCAACAGGGAAGATATGCCCGGAAGTCCAAAGATACATAAGGTCAAGGTGAAAGCATCCATCTCCTATGTCTTCTAAGGCAGTGCTAGTCTTGAGCCGGCTGAGAGGGACAAATTGTCCTGGGGTAGTACACACCACCTGGAACTGACAAAAGGGATTAAGAATGATGATGGGTGGCTGTTGGCTCTCAGACTGTCATCTGTGTATTTTATACAACCAGATGCTTTCTTGGATTGACCAGATTAATTCCAGGCCCAAAGAGCAAAAGAATCATAGAACAGAGTCATAGGATGTGAGAAGTGAAATAAACTGTGGATATTACTACCCTGATATGTAGAAGACCAAATATTTCCCAAGACTTGCCTGGATAGCACACAGGGCAAGTGGCTGAGCTGGGAATCTAAGGGCCAGGCTCCTCAGTCCATATTCTCATATGCTACACAATATTCATAAGGTGGTCCCAATCTTTAGACCCTGTCTTCCTTCTGCAATCACGCCTAAAGCAACAGGGCCAGTGGGGAGTTGAGAATGAGACTTGCTTTGCTCCCTGGCTCAAGCCCTCTGAGAAAGGTTGTTTTGGACTTCGAAACATTCTCCTTCCCTTCACCAAATCTCCTAATTCCTTTCCTCTTTACTGTGCCTCATCTAGGCAACCAAGGGTATGGAACAGAAAAATCTTGGAGTCCATGAAAAGATGACATAGAGATTACTACCACTAAAGGGCCTCAGAATCAACCACTGAGGCATGATATAAAGACTCTGATAATAAATTAATAAATCTAGGGGCATTTCATCCAAAAATTCCTCCACTTAGGAGGGTAAATTCTCACACCACCACTATGATAGGTCTTTGTAAGTAGGGCACTGCAGGGATGCCTGGGTGGCTCAGTCAGTTACACGTCCAACTCTTAACTTCAGCTCAGGTCATGATCTCACTGTTGTGAGATTGAGCCCTGCATCTGGCTCCTTGCTGGGCATGGAGCCTGTTTAAAGATTCTCCTTCTCTAGGGGCACCTGGGTTGCTCAGTCAGTTGAGCATCCCACTTCTGGTTTCAGCTCAGGTCGTGATCTTGCAGTTGTGGGATTAAGCCTTGCAAGGGGCTCTGGACTTAGTGCTGCGTCTGCTTCAGATTCTCTCTCTCTGCCTCCCTCCCCCTCTCCCCACCTTGCTTGCTCTCTCTCTAAAATAAATGCACAAGTAAAATTTTTAAAAAGAGATTCTCCCTCCCCCTCTGCCACTTCTTCCTCCCTCTCTAAAAAAATAAAAAATAAACAAATAGGGGCACTTCAGGAGTCCCCGTCCCTTTTTTTCTCACAATTCCCACTGCAGAGTGTTTTCTTGTTGAGACGTGCACTGGCCTTACTATCAATAAGTCTGCCCACATTTATCAGTTTGGAAATCATATAACATGTGTTTTTTCTTATTAATAGACATTCATGGTAATCAGTCATATTAAAAATGATATAGTCTTAAAAAATGATATTCTTTAATATCAGTGTTCCAATGACCACTCTTTCTGGGTCATCTATAGTACTCTTCTCCTCTTATGGGATTTTTAGCAATAACTTTTATCTATTGAATGCTTCCTCTGTGCACGCATGATTTAAAATATTTTTCATGCAAGACTCATTTATATCTTATAATAACTGCATGGGGTGCGTTCTGATACTATCTCATTTTACAGATAAGGAAACTGAGTTGCAGAGGTTAAGTACAATCATTTGTCAAGTGCCACACCTAGTAACTTACAGAGTCAGGATCTGAACAGGGGCAGCCTGGTCCCATGACTGTTTCCTATTAACCATGTCACACTACCTCTCTAGAGATCAGTTAGTCTTCAATAGCTCTCTCTCTCTCTCTCTCTCTCTCTCCCTCTGTGTGTGTGTGTGTGTGTGATAGGATATGATACAGTTGAAAGGAGCACAGATTTTAAAGTCAACACAAGACTGCGCTTAATCCCAGCTCCTCCTCTATATGTTATTTGCTTTAAACAAGTTCTAAATGACTTAGTTTTCTCACCTATAAAATGAGAACAGAAATGACTACCTCACTGAGTTAAGGAACTAAATAGGAAATGTACAGAAAGTGTCTAGGTATGTGTGACTCCTAGCAAGTGCCCAACATAAGTTAGCACACTCTCTTCCCTCTAGTTCTGACCGGATTATTTAATCTGACTGATCTGGGCAGTCCATTCTCATTAATGTAAACCTTAAGAAAAGAAGTGTTAGAGCACATTATGGAAATTATATACAATACTTCTTTTCAGCCTGATTCTTTGGCTTCCAGACTCTTAGGTGTTTCATTACTGTCAGAAGCATGAAAGCAATCCTTGGGAACTGGATTTTCAATGAGAAAAAGATGAGGTAGGATAAGGAAACAGATTGACCAATATATAAAATTTTGGTACATATTTTTGTCTCTTGTATTTTTATAGTCTCAATATCTTAAGCTGTTTGCCCTGGGCACCTTCCTTTCTAGGACATTGCTCAGGATCACAAGAATAACACAGCCCATCACCTCCTTCAGCGTTTGTTCTTTTTTGCATTTGTTAAAATGTTAAGAGGTTTTGACTGGTAAGAAAGGCAATGATCCTTTTCAACCCAAGCTAATTTATATTATTTCTAGTTCAAAAGTTGTCTAATATAAAGGACTTGTCCAAAAGTATCCAGATTTATCAAAAAAAAGCACATTTTCTGGTTCCAAAATGAGAAGTGAAACCTATGGTAGACAGCTCGGCTGAGCATTCCACGCTCCTCGGCACAGGACAGAACTAACTGTCAGGGTGAGGGCTGAGGATCTGGAAGGTGTTCAGCTCTCACAGCTCTTGGCCACAGGGTGGGGATATGTCAGGAGAGCTTCAAGGGACTGAACTTGGTGTGACTGACTGGGAAAGTGTACTTATTGCCTGTACAATCACCAATGGAAACTTGACTCTGGGAAAGTGTCACAGGGAATATGGATGGTCAACCTGTTTACTTCTTCTAGAGAGGACACTATGCCTCACTTGTTTTAACATATGCTACATGTATCAGTTGGCAATGCTCTTAGTGCACTACCAACTAAAAATCATCACAGCTTTAATTGAGACAAACCCTAAACTTTCCATGATGTCACAGAATTGCATATGTGGAAAAGGCATCATCCCAGTCACTGCCTCCCCCACACAGTGAGTATTTACTGTATTTGGGGCACAGTACTGTCATTGTACATGTGGAGCGTCTTCAAGCAAGTACTCTCCACTGTCTGGTGACCTCACATTGATCTTGCACACTATTATGTTTTAGAATGGGTGAGTGAATTGTGTACATACGTAGAAAAAGAGGACATGGAAGGAAAGATGAGAACACCTTCAGTGAAGTATCAGAACGCAAAGAGCATAGATTTTAAAGCCACAGAAGGTAGTTCCAGCACTGCCACTTGCTAGCTGTGTCCCTTGTACAAGTAATTTAACCTCTGAGCCTCAATTTCTTCATCTGCAAAATGGGGATAATACATAAGTCGGATCATAAATAATGCTAAAAATAGATATCTATTATTACTGAGCGCTTACTATGTACAGAATTTGGTCCCCGAACTTTATGTATTCATTTAGTATTCAAAACAACTCTAAGGAGTAGATTTTATTATGATCTTGACTTTACAAGGAGGAACTGAGGCACAATAATTGACATAGAAGCAGCCATTACTATGAATAATTGTGGTGTCATTAATATTGTTGTGATTTAAAAGCATTAACAACTAAAAATAAAAGTGAGTAAAACCAATAGGAATTTCTTCATTTAAAAAATATTATAAAAGCAAGATATATATAGTGAAAAAACTGAGTAGGGGTAAGATAAATCACTCTTCAGATTTACACTTGATTTCCTCCCCCTTTATCTCCCTCTCCAAAATGATAGGTCATCATGAAAACCATTTGCTATAAATGAGCCTTATGGTCTAAACAGCTCTGTAAAAAGGTGATTAAAAAGTGAAATTATTTGCAAGTCCTAATGAGAACAGAGAAAATGGATGTGGGAAAGTATAAACAAAATAATTCTCCAAAATGTTCCCAAATTAAAAGATAAGAGTTTCCAAATTGAAAGGGGCTAGCACAATGAACAAGAAAACACCCACACCAAATCACATCATCATGGAAATTTAAGAGCGCTGAAAGGAAGAGAAGACCCTAAAATCTCCCCAAAAGGACAAACGAGCAAACTGCTTGCAAATGGTCAGGTGTCAAATAGTATCAAACTCCCCAACAACACAGGAAACTAGACAATGGTGAAATTTCTTCAAAAGTTTAAGGCAAAATTATTTCCAAGCTTAAACATTACACCCAAATTACCAATTTTCTCAGATATTTTATGAAATTCAAAGGCTCAAGAATTTTACCTCCTCTGTATATTCTTCTTCAGGAAACTACTAGGGAATCTGCTCAACAAAAAAGAGGAAGTAAATGAAGAAAAAGGAAAACTTGAGATACAGGATGGAGGATGTAGGAGACTAAGGAAATTCTCAGGAATTAGTAAAAGAATGTTCCAGAATGACAGCTGTGCAACAGCCCCAGACCGCAAGGCTATATTTCAGCAAGAAGATCAAAAGCCATTGGAGAGAAATCTCCAGAGAGGGGAAGTTGGACTTGATTGATTTGCTGTAAGTTATCTTTTAGTTGTTTGGCAAGTATGTCACAGCATTAGAGAAAAACATACAGTGATAGATACACAGAAACTAAGCAAATAAGTATAAAAGCAAGGTAATTATTAATTCTAGGAAGAATAAAAAATGCTGCAAAAAAGGAAACAAAGTATACTACCTGAACGAGCATAGAAAAGACTTACGTAGTCCTGTTCATGTAAACAATAAGTGCTGATTCAGCCAAAAATTGAAATTTCACTCTATAGGGAAGATGGAAGAGAAGGTGTGGGGAAGGTGGAACACTATAACTATAACCCCACCTCCCAAAATATCCAGTTGACATTGTCTAGAATTCATAAACCAAGAAACTGGATTCAAGTATATTACTTCCAATGTTGAGAGGCAGATAAAAGAATTGAATTTGGCTGCCTCTGTGTCATCAGTCTGGGAGGTAAAAAGGGAGAGTGAGGGGAGTATTGTTTTTCACAAGACTTTTAGGGTTTATTTTATTGAGATCTAGTTGATATAACATGGTATTAGTTCCAGGTGTATGGACTTCAGGTTTTTAAATTTCAAAATATGTAAATATGCTCATGTTCTACCTTACAGATGAAAAAAATAATAATACATTTTAAAAGGACTAATCTTGAGTTGGTAGCCTTCATCAGAGAAGCTATATTAACTTTAAGAAGCTGCTTTTAGGACTATATTAAATGATTCCAATCTGATGGCTAAAGATTATAATTTTGCTCTTTTAAAAAAAATCTTGAATTTAGGAAGTTAATGTTAGTGCCTCAAACTGATGGACAAAGATGAGAGATACTCAATAAGAGAAGGAGAAATAAAGAGGGGAAAGTGAGAGAAGAGAAAATAAGTTAGAAAAAAGAACTTGAAAAGGAAGTAACATTGAAAGCCAAGCAACCATGGAAAGGTTTATGTACTCAGTAGAAAGTGCAAAAGAAGACAGACCCACAGAGACCTGTGCTGGTCATTCACAAGCACAAACAGAAAGCAAAGGGAAGGAAAAGATTCAATGAGGGAAAATAGAGCAGTTTAAATTTATTGGTAACTTGATTTGAAACTAATTCCTAGAAAGGTTTATTTTTTTCCTTTTGAGACTAAGAAAGGAGATTCATGAAATTATTGGAATATTAATAATTCATTAAATACATGAATTATATATTTAATTATAATTAAAGAGAATAGAGCCAACACACTTTGAGAGGGAAAAAGAACATTTCCAAAGAGGCTGAAAGCTCTTCTCTGGTGTGTCTGTAATAGGGGATTCCCATGCTGGAGAGCAGTCTTCTCTGGAAGAGAGGAGGATGTAGGGCAAATGAAGATCTGGGAAAAAAAGATCTTGGAAGTGTAGGGGTTTTTTTCTTCCCTAATTGGAAACAGGTTTAACTCTGAATTAATACTCTTTTCCTTCTATACTTTCATAACTATTTGTGTTATGTAAATTTCCAAATGTTCGGAGTTTCTGGGTAAAGTGATATTTAAAGCCTCATTTCCATGCATTTAACGCATTGTGAAATCTGAAAGCCTGTCCGACACTGTGGAAACTACAGGTCACAGGTAGATCGCTGTGGCCATTTTGATGCCACCATTATTTATGGCACCAGAAGTCTGAAGCCCTTTCAACTGTGTGGAAAAAAGGAAGAAAAATACATTATCTTTTCTAGAAGGGAAATGTAACAAGACCTGCTTACTTTATAATAATTTATACAGTAATTCATTTTTTAATCATTTCTAACTATATTCACAAGAATTCTAGGAATAAAAGTAGCCCTGGTCTGCAGTATGCTTTTCCCCCTTAAGTTCTGGGCCTGTCTTCTGAAGAGGAAGAGCAAGGCAAGTCTTTCTTAGAGATCCTACCAGGTTCCTACACCCAACTTTTGTCTTATCATTGCTCTTTGCCTCCTGGCCAGTTGGCTCATTAGTTGTCTCTAAGCAACACCCTCCTGGAGACTAATTACTGCAAAAGGTACCGCACAATTTAATTGATTTAGTTGAATATGACTGAAAATAAACATGAATATAGAAAGTATATAAAATTGTTTTTCCTTTAGATAAGAACCATATGATCATTTCAACAGATGCAGAAAAAGCATATGACAAAGTACAACATCCATTCATGATTAAAAACCCTCAAAAAAGTAGGTTTAAGAGGGAACATACCTCAACTTAATAAAGTCCATATATGCAAAACCCATAGCTAACGTCATCCTCAGTGGGGAAAAACTGAGAGCTTTTCCCCTAAGGTCAGGAACAACACAACGATGTCCATTCCCACCACTTTATTTAACATAGTACTGGAAGTCCTAGCCACAGAAATGAGACAACAAAAAGAAATAAAAGGCATCCAGATCAGTAAGGAAGAAGTAAAATTTTCACTGTTTGCAGATGACATGATACTCTACATAGAAAAACCAAAAGACTCCACCAAAAAACTGCTAGAACTGATAAATGAATTCAGTAAAGTTGCAAGATACAAAGTCAATGTACAGAAATCTGTGCATTTCTATATGCCAATCATGAAGCAGCAGAAAGAGAAATTAAGAAAACAGTCCCATTTACAACTGCACCAAAAATAATAAGATAACTAGGGACACACCTAACCAAAGAGGTGAAAGACCCATACCCCAAAAACTATAAAACACTGATGAAGGAAATTAAAGATGACACCAAAAAATGGAAAAGCATTGCATGCTCAGGGATTGGAAGAACAAATATTGTTAAAATGTCTATACTACCCAGTGCAATCCCTATCAAAATACCAACGACCTTTTTCACAGAATTAGAACAAGTGATCTTAAAATTTGTATGAAACCACAAAAGACCCCAAATGGCGAAAGCAATCTTGAAAAAGGAAAGCAGAATTAGAGACATCACAATTCTAGACTTCAAGTTATAATACAAAGCTGTAGTACTCAAAACAGTATGGTACTGGCACAATAACAGACACGTAGATCAATGAAACAGAATAGAGAACTCAGAAATAAACCTACAACTATATGGTCAACCTTTAACAAGGCAGAAAAGAATATTCAATGGGTAAAAGGCAGTCTCTTTAATAAATGGTATGGGGAAAACTGGATAGCAACAAGAAAAAGAAAGAAACTGGACCACTTTCTTACACTATACACAAAAATAAATTCCAAATGGATTAAAGACCGAAATGTGAGACCTGAAACCATTAAAATTCTCAGAGAGGACAGAGGCAATAACTTCTTTGACATCAGCCATAGCAACTTTTTTCTAGATTTGTCTCCCGAGGCAAGGGAAACAAAAGCAAAAAATAAACTATTGGGACTACATCAAAATAAAAAGCTTCTGCACAGTGAAGGAAACAATCAACAAAACTAAAGAGCAACCTACGGAATGGGAGAAGATTTTTGCAAATGACATATCTGATAAAGGGTTAGTACCCAAAATATATAAGGAACTTATCAAACTCAACACCCAAAAAACAAATAATACAATTTAAAAATGGGCAGAAGACATAATTACACATTTCTCTGAAGAAGACATACAGAAGGTGGCCAACACACATGAAAAGGTGTTCATCATCACTTACTATCAGGGAAATACAAATCAAAACTATAATGAAATATCACCTCACCCCTGTCAGGATGACTAAAATCAACAACACAAGAAACAACAGGTGTTGGTGAAGATGTGCAGAAAGAGGAACCCTCTTGCACTGTTGTTGGAAATGCAAACTTGTACAGTCACTCTAGAAAACAGTATGGAGTTTCCTCAAAAAGTTAAGAATGGAATTATCCTATGATCCAGCAATTGCACTACTGGGTATTTACCCAAAGAATACAAAACACTATTTCAAAGGGATACATGTACCCTTTGCTAATAGCAGCATTATTTCCAATAGCCAAATGGTGGAAGCCTCCCAAATGTCTATCAACTGATGAATGGATAAAGAAGATGTGGTGTATATATACAATGGAGTATTATTCAGCCATAAAAAATGAAATCTTGCTATTTGCAACAACAAGGATAGAGGTAGGGTGTATTATGCTAAGGAAATAAGTCAGCAAAGAGAGACAAATACTGTACGATTTCACTCATGTGGAATTTAAGAAACAAAACAGATGAACATGGAGGGGGGAGAGAGGCAAACCATAAAACAGACTCTTAACAATAGAGAACAAACTGAGTGTTGCTGGAGGGGAGGTGAGTGGGCAATGGGTTAAATGGGTGGTGGGTATTAAAGAGAACACTTGTTGTGTTGAGCACTGGGTGTTATATGTGAGCGATGAATAACTAAATTCTACTCCTGAAACTAATATTACACTATACGTTAACCAACTGGAACTTAAATAAAAATTTGAAACTACAAAAAAGAAGTGGCATATATATATATATGTACATATATATGTGTATATATGTTTTCGTATATATATACACACATACAATGGAATATTAAAAAAGATGAAATTTTGCATTTGCAACACCATGTATGGAGCTCGAGAGTATAATGCCAAGCAAAATAAGTCAGTAGAGAAAGACAAGTACCATATGATTTCACTCATATGTGGATTTAAGAAATGAAACAAACCAGGAAAGGACAAAAAGAGAGAGAGAGAGAGAGACAAATCAAGAAACAGATTTTTTTTTTTAAGAGAGAATCTTAAGCAGGCTCCATGCCCAGTGTGGAGCCCGACATATGGCTTGATCTCAGGACCCTGAGATCATGACCTAAGCTGAAATCAAGGGGTGGACACTTAACCGACTGAGCCACCTAGGCAATCCAAGATACAGATTCTTAATTATAGAGAACAAACTGATGGTTACCAGGAGGAAGGTAGGTGGGGAGACGGGTGAAATAGGTGATGAGGATGAAGGAGGGCACTTGCTGTGATGAGCAACAGGTGATGTATGGAAGTGCTGAATCACTATATTGTACACCTGAAACTAATAAAACACTGAATGTTAAAAAAAAGAAGTTTTTCCTTTAGATAGACAAGTATATGTACATAGTCCATGGAATACCTTTCCACATTAGAAAATCTATGATTATAAGTCAAAGAGCTTGGATTAAATTTTGTAAATTTAGTTTAGCATGTAATTTACATTGTTATGACTAAAACACAAGCCATGTTCTTGCTGGGAATTGGTTCTTACTAAAATACTCATGGTCCTCACATTCCTAGAGGATGTTCAGGCAATTCAGTCAATTTTATTTTTCCATCGTGGAAAGCTTCCTCAAGAAAACGATAGAAAAAGTAAATTTATTCCACAAATATTTGTTGAGCACTATCTTCTGGGTGCTAGGGATTCAGTAGTAGGCCGAAACATTCAGAAAGCCCTACGTTAATGAAAACTACTTTGGGAAGGAAGAAAGCAGCAAATGAAAGTCAACGTAAAAGTAGCCTTCTTTTTGCAGAAATGTGCTGGTTAGCTATACACAGTATTTGCTGTGCAAAATATTCTTGAATTTGGAAAACAGGTTGAAGATTGGTTAGTTTATGTGGCTAAAATTCACTAAAGTATAGTGAAAGAAAAAATCATTCAGTAACAACTATAGTATAGATTTAGTTACGGAGGAAACATATATAGTGTTCAGATTTCCCTTCCTATACCACGGAGAGCCCACACATAAAGTATGATCTTATATCCTAATTCCTGTATCATAACATGGTTCTACTTCAATGTGGCAAAATCTGCATTTCTGTAACATGTTTTTTATATACTTTAGTGGTAACGTCTGAGATTAATCAACTACTATCAGCCTCAGGAAGTGTCATATCTATTATATGAGAATTCTCCACTTATTCCCACATGGCAGCAGCAACAATAACAAAAAGAACAGTAGACCCAGAGTCATGACAATTATTCAGATTTATAAGGGGGGTAGAGAGGTAGAAAGGGATGAGCAAAGAACTGCCCAATTAACCACTGGCTTCTATACAGAATTCCTCCTCGATCTCCCCCTGCTAGGCGGATGACAACAAGAAGGAGAGTGAAGGGGTGGGCAGTCAGGAAGTCACGGTCAGCATGGATGAGATCCTGGCACCATGGCTTTGGGAATCAATGTTCCTTCTAAATTCTTCATCAAATGAGGAATAAGAGAGCTAAAAGAATAAGATGAGGCTGTTCTTAATCAAGACAGAGGACAGAGGGGATTCTATATGGCCCAGCACTGAAATAAAAGGACAGTGGGTGAAGCACTGGTTCTCAAACTTGAGTGTGCAATCAACATCTCCACGAGGGCTTTTTCTGACACAGTAGGTCTGGAACGGGATCTGAGGATTTACATTTCCAAGTGGTATTGATCCTGAGAGTCCACGGATCACACTTTGATGACCACTTGGGTGAGATACACAAAAAGATGAAGAAAAGGGAGGGGCGTATGATAGGCGAAATGATAAAATGGCCCCCATTATTTTTGTGGCCCTCTCCTTGAGTACAGGTGGAATCTACACATGTGACAGAGTATCACTCTGATGATTAATAATAGTTAACTCTGAATAATCAAAAGAGAGACTGTCTTGGGTAGGTTTTACCTAATTGCGTAAGCCTTTAAAGAAAAGTGAAGAGTCAGAGACACATGTTCCAGCTGGCCTGGAAAAAAAATCTGTATTGTGAACTGCCTATGGGGGCCACATGTCCCCTATATTTAACTGGACAAATATTTATTAACTGACTAGTATCTGTAAGACTCTAGTGGGCTCTGCTGTGAATATTTTTGAGAATCACAATTCTGTTCCTCAACGGGCTCAGTGTCTAATAATATTAGAACACAAATAATTTTTCTTCAAGGCAGATGATAATAAAAGTCCTAAGAGAGACATAAGCAAAGTATTAGAGCAGTTTAAAGGAAGAACAGGTCACATCTGGCTGGGAATAGAAATATTTACTAAAGAAAGAGGTATGGGAGAGAGTACTAAAAAATAAGGAAGATTACCATAAACAGAGAGATTGGAAAAAGAAAAGCAAAGAGGTTGGATAAAATGGGAGGATATATGCAAGGAGATAGGCCAAATCAACAAAAGCTTAGAGGTATAAAACATACAGGGCGTATTTGCATAATTGCAGGTGGTCTACTAGGGGTGCAGTGTAAGTACCAGCAAGGCAGAAGGGGAAGATGAGGCTAGAAAAGTAAGTTATAACGACTTCTCAATGTTAAAAAGGATCAGTAATTGGAAGAGTTAAAATGGGAATCAGTGATGGGGGCCGTCTATAGAAGTTAGTGGGACTAGAATTAACTGGTGACACAGTAAGTTGATGATTTACCAACCTTAAAATTCCTTTTTTTCTGCTAACAGTTTCAAAATTGTTCCAGAGCATTATATTACCTTAATTTTAAATATAAATGTGTTTTTGGGGATATTAAGAGTAGAATGGATATGAGGCACAGAATTGGATTACACTTAGAAAGATAACGTTCATGGCAAATTGGAAATCTCTCACATATTTCTCTAGCTGTTTATAGGTACTACAAACAGCTTATCCTAACTTTCACTACTTACTCTTCATGCTAGCTGGGTATCTATATCCCAGTACCTTATCCTTTGCCAATTTAGTCTTCATTTAGAGGGATTTTATCTCCTTGGCTTTTCCTTTCTAAGGACAGAAAATCTCATTCTGCTTTTCTGAACTAGTCATTAGAAATGTAGCTATCCTTATGAGTCTGCAGAATTCCTTTTCTTTTTGATGTTGGTCAGATGTGTCCCTTTCCCCAATCCTAGGAGGTATCACATGGAAGAAAAGAGATAACACACTTTCTCTATGTTGATAACACCCCCTTCCTGTAACATACAGAAATTTTCTTACCTTATTTTTAATTTTAAAAAGAGTATTTGAAAGGCCTTGTTTGGATTACAAACATTAAAAATATTTTTTCTTTAAGTAAGAATTACTTCCATACTCCTTCTAAATTACATATAATTTATCTGACATAAAGTGCTTAGTATTTAAATAATAGTAGTAGTTGACCCCACTCAGCAACACACAGAAAATTTGGATCTCTTAAAACGTGGTTCAATTGGAAAGTTTAATGTGAAACAATCAACTTTCATTTTAAGGGATATACCTTGGAGTACACCAGTGCTCCCCCTGAGGAAGAAAAAAATAGACAAACAGAAAATGAGATGCTTAAAACATCTATTTAAATGCATCAATGACCTGCTGAAACAGTGAGAAAGAAGGGAGGCCAAGATTCTAAAGATTCTTGAGAAGAAGCAACCATGGAAAGAAAAGCTGAGAATCTGTAGCTGCTCTTTCCCTGGGGAAATTCGGCAATGCTGGATCCTAGAATCTGAGAATTGGCTAATAGGGAGATACAAAATTAGAGATTTGTGGGGCTAGTACTCAAGTGAAAAGGATTGCTGAGAGTTTAGCTGAGCTACTCTACAATATTGCTGCTTCAGCACACACTTTGTTTAGCCAAGTGGCCTGCAGGGGTTTCAAACTGACACTAGCCCCTTGTGTAAGTGCACAACCTAGATAACAGCCCTTGGAGTCACAAGCAAATTGTGATCAATAATCTCCCCTGCCTCCTGAGGCCTTCTTTGTGTACCCCATGCAGCTTATAAAAACCTCATTCTTTTTGGTTTGAATTGACCAATCTTAGTTTGGGAACCCCAAAGCACTCTGCCCACAGACTCTAATAAAGACATGTGCCTAGGTCCTGATTCTTTCTTTGCCTGCACTTTGCCTTCACCTCTTGGTGTTGCCTCTTGATTTACCATGTACTTTCCCCAGGAACTGTGAATAATAAACTTCTCTATTTCTATTTCAACTTCTCTTATGGTCTTTTGTTGAACCATGGCCCACCATCTAGTACTCTGTGCTCCACTTAACAAATGTTAATTTAACAGAGTCATAAGAGAGACAGATGAAGCACTAGATTTGGCACATGGTCTTTTCTCCAAGATATTTGTTGAATACTGAAGTTGAATGAGGTGGGAAAATAAGAACCTAAAAACAAAGACCACAAAATTCAGATCTGAGTTTCTGACTGAGGAGAAAAAAAGTAACAAAAGTAAGGATTAGACAGAAGGAGAGGCTCCAGTGAATACATCAGGCCTCCAACTGAAAGCTCAAGAGAGCTGTACCCTGGAGAGGTAAATGGAGCCCTATCTCTTGTGAACAAAGCTTAGTTCTCAATTGGATTTTGGTGATCAGTCTTCACTCCTGCCTAGTAGAGGAAAAGGTCAAACTGGAAAAAGATTACATGACCTGGAGCCTCTCTGATTTTTTAATACCCAATGTCCAGAATTAATAAAAAAAATACTTAGCATGCCAAGAAAAGGATCATATAAACAAAACTCAAGAGATTAAAAAGACTTCTATATGACTTGGTGATTGTACTTTACAGACAACAACTTTGGAATGACTATGATTAACATGTTCAATGAAATACAGGAAGAGGACAAAATACATTAAAATACTGAAAAAGACAAGAATTGAAATTAAAAAACTCAACACACGGATTTAACAACAGGTTATACACAAGGGATTAAAAAGGTAAGTAAACCCAAAGACAGGTGATTGTGAAATAGCAATGCTAAAGAACAGTAAAAAATGAGTGGGATATACAAAAAAGAATATGAAATGCATGTGAAGCATAATGAAAAGTCTAACAAAAATGTAATTAGAGTCTTGTGAGGAGTGGAAAGAGAGAAAGAAACTGAAGAAATATTTGAGAAATAAAGATGACTATTCCAAAGATGAAAGACAACAAAATACAGATCAATAAGCTCTGTAAACCTCAAGAAGGATAAAATACAAAGAAGGATAAATATTCATAGCACACCAGAATAAAACTTCTAAAAAAAAAAAAAAGACAAAAA
The DNA here is from genome assembly GCF_002007445.2 of Ailuropoda melanoleuca. Classification (NCBI taxonomy): domain Eukaryota; kingdom Metazoa; phylum Chordata; class Mammalia; order Carnivora; family Ursidae; genus Ailuropoda; species Ailuropoda melanoleuca. The sequence goes on from NC_048232.1 coordinate 27,576,517, forward strand.
GAAAATCTTCAAAGCAGCCAGAGAAAACTTTTACTTGAAAAGGATCCACAGATTGGTTGGTAATTGTCAACAATAATAAAAGCCATAAAACAATGGTATGACATAACTAAGAGTACTGAAAAATCATAACTGCCAATCTAGAACTGTACTCCTCAAAGTCTTTCAAAATGACAGTGATATACTTTTCAGAAAAACAAAAACTGATGTTGAGTTAATTTGTTGCCAGTAGACCAAGAGAAGGAAAATTATCACAGATGAAAACACCAAATATAATAAAGTCATGAAGAGTTAGAGAAAAAGTAAACATTTAATTGAATACTGACTGCACAGAATAATGATGGTGATGTCATCTTATAGAGCTCAAACTACAAAAGAACTAAAATGCATGTAATAAAGAAGACAGAATGGAGGTAAATTGAATTAAGAACTTATTAGATCTTAGCATTATCTGGGAAGTGTTAAAAGCAATTATTTATATTAGCTTGTTATAAATCAAGAACATAAATTATCTCTAAGGTAGTCACTAAAGAAAAGTTAAAGAATGACTAACAAGTAACATGTGAAAACAAAATAATAAAAAGCATTAATACAACAGTAGGCAAGAAAGGAGGAAAAAAACCCATAATACAGTTGAGTCAAATAGAAAACAACAAAAGACAGATTTAAACCCAACAGTGTTAATAATTACAATAAATATAAGTGGGCTAAATATTCTAAGTAAGAGACTAAGACTGTCACACCGGAAAAAAACAATTCAACTATATTCCAACTCTGACACATTTTAAATATAAAGACACAGATTGAAACTAGAAGTATGAGAAAAGTTGCTTTAGTTATATTAGCATCAGATAAATAGACTTTAAAACAGAAAACATTATCAGAGATAAAGAGGAACTTTTCATAACAATAAAGGGATTAATCCCCAGGAAATATAAAAGTTCTAAATCTGTATATACTCAAAGACAGAGATTCAAAATATAGAAGGCAGAAATTAAGAGTACTAAAAAGAAAAAATGGTCCAAATTATAATCATAGCAGGGAGATTTTAATATGTTCATCTAAGTGGCTGATAGAGCAAGCAAGTCAAATCTTAGAAAGACTATAGAAAATCTGAACAACACAATTAGCAAAGTTGGTCTAATTTATGCAACAAGAAGAAAAGAATTCACATCCTTTTCCAATGTATATGAAATATATAACAAGCTCTACCATTTTTGGGTCACAAAAATGTCTCAACAAATTTTAAAAGACAAAATCATTTACAGTACCTTTTTGACCACAGTGGAATTAAGCTAGAAATTGATACTAAACCCAACTCCCTGCAAAACAACAACAAAAACAACAACACCACCACCACACTATAATCCATTAAACAGTTGTGAAAAGGAGCATTTTAAGAGGTGCAATCTCTTTAAAAAATGGATCAAACTCTTTATTTCAACATACTTGATATGTTTGTAAACTTATGGCATGAAAAATATGTATTAAAATAATTCATGGGAAAAAAAAGAAAATTGAAAAGAAATAGAAAATTGAAAAGAAATAGAAAATATTTTGACCCGAACTGTAAGGAAGAAATAATATATCAAAACTCATGGGATGCTACTAAAGCCTTACTTAGTGAAAAACTATGTCCCTAAAAGCACTAATGAAAATAGAAAAAAAAAAATCCTAAAAAGCANGGGATGCTACTAAAGCCTTACTTAGTGAAAAACTATGTCCCTAAAAGCACTAATGAAAATAGAAAAAAAAAATCCTAAAAAGCAATTTTTTTTTTAAAGATTTTATTTATTTATTTGACAGAGATAGAGACAGCCAGTGAGAGAGGGAATACAAGCAGGGGGAGTGGGAGAGGAAGAAGCAGGCTCATAGCAGAGGAGCCCGATGTGGGGCTCGATCCCATAATGCCGGGATCACGCCCTGAGCTGAAGGCAGACGCTTAACCGCTGTGCCACCCAGGCGCCCCCTAAAAAGCAATTTTTAAGCTTCTATCTCAAAAGCTAGAAAAAAAATCTTAAAAAGCAATTTTTTAAGCTTCTATCTCAAAAGCTAGGACTATAAGCCCTAAGAAAAAAATAACATACACAATTGCAGAAATCAACTAAAACTGATGAAAATCTATCAAGACCATCATTGAAAAAAAAAGCATACAAGAATTACATCAGGAACAAAAAAATGAACATCACTACAGATCTTACATAAAGAATATATCAAAGGACTAACTGAAACAAATTTATGTCATAAAATTTGGCGGTTTGGTTGAAATGAACAAATTCTTTAAAAATAGAACTTAGCAAAGATGACAAAAGAATAAATACAAATTCTGAATAATCATACACGTGAGCACACACGCACACATGTTAAAAAATTAAATATATTATTGAACACCTTACCCTGAAGAAAACTCCAAGCCCAAATGGCTTCATTGGTGAAGCCTTCCACAAATTGTAAGGAAGACGTATCACTAATAAATTATCCTAAAGAACAGAAAAAATCAGAATGAATCATGACTCTTTAATGAGATCAGAATAATCTTTTTTTTTTGGTATGCATTACAATTCAGGTAGCTGCTTATTTAGATACTTTATTTATTTTTTTGGTAATCACACAATAACATTTAATTGCAAATCAAGACATGGTATAATATAATGACCATGTATGTTCCCAAATAGGTTCTACTATTGAGAGAGTGGAAATAAGACCAGAATAATCTTGATACCAAAATCTAACAAGGACATTACAAGAAAATTACAATCTCTCTCTTAAAGATAGATGCAAAATTCCTAAACTGCATAATAGCTAGTCAAATCTAGCTATGTATAAAAATAATAATAGATTATGACTAAGTGGAGTTTTTTTTTTACAGGAACAAAAGGGTAATATATCATTTGAAAATAAGTTAATATAACTTACCTCACCAACACAGAAAAAACGAGAAAAAAATGGTATGGTCATTTCAATAGACACAGAAAAAGCATGTGATAATGTTGAGCAATACAAGGAAGTTCACTGTGTACCTAGAATGGAGAAAAGGTTTCTCTAATAATGAAGAAGGAAATAGGAACAAATGACAGTTTGAAACCCAGTTTTCAGATGGGGGAAGTTCCAGGCCCAGGGCACTGATTGGGCAATCCACGATAGGGATAGCAGGTGTAGTAATGGCTGTTTCCCCAACAGAAAAATACTCATTTACTAAATTCAACACTCATTTATGATATAAACTTTTAGCAACAAGGAATAAAGAGAATTGCATTAATCTGGTGAATGATCATTTACAAAAACAAAACAAAACAAAACTTACAGCAGGTGTAAAACTTAATAGTGAATTATTGAAAGCCTTCTCCCTGAGACTGAGACAAGCACATCCAATACTAGCATTTCTATTCAAAACTGTATCAGAGATCCTAGTTAGTACAATAAGGCAAGAAAAACTTAAAGACATTTGCAATACTGTATGTGACTAATAACTAGAATAAAATAAAAACTGAATTAAAAATAACAGGGCAACTGGTGGGAACTTAAACAATAATATTTAGAGAAATAAACACAAATGAAAAGAAGTAGTCAGGTTTCAGGGTGGGCTTGATCCAGTGGCTCAACAATGTTATCAAGGACACAGTTTCCTTCAGTTTCACCACTCTACCTTCAGCAGTGTCAACTTTACCCAAAGGCTGGCTCTCACTGTGGTCAAAAGATGGTTGTCAATAACTCTGTAGCTACCTTCTTTCTCAGTCAAAGACAGAGAGAGGAGATTAAAATTGAGATTGTTCAAGCATTTTAAGCAAGGGACCTGAGATTTACTCTGACTGGGCTGATTTGGGACACATACTCACCTCTTATCAAAACCTAGAGAGTGTACTGCATTGATGAATTTAGCTTGATCATATATACCCCATCCCTTGGATCTGGGGGTAAATTCAATGTCTCAGATCCATGTGGATCCTCAAAGAGAAATAACTTGTTGGGATGGGGGTAATGTAGAGGTGCCCAAACTTCCTCTGTTCACAGTGCCCTTAGTGCCCCAGTAATTTTTTCCTCATGTCAAAAAAATATCCAACAGGTCCTTTTTATTCCTTTTATTACGTAGTCAGGCCCAAACAACTTAACAATAGCAGTTCATGTAACACCCAGCTGTTGCAGTGTTTCTCTTGAAAATGTAAAGGATCTCACAGTGCTTCTGTGAGATCTCTGTGGCACCACGCCACAGAACACAGCAATGCAGTTTGGTAACTATGATAATAATGGCTGATGGAGAAGCAACCACACATAGCCACTGACTTTATAAGTCAACAATCATGATAAAAAAATCAACCACCAATTGTTTTGGCACAAAGGATAGAAACTTTCACACAGGAGAAACTAAGAAAGCATAGTTAGTGACACTACTTATCAACATCACATTTTGAATATCCATTACCTTTAATGAGACCACAAAATATGAGGACAGATGGAGCTTAGAGAAGAGGCAAAAAAGAGATGATAAAAACTCGTCCCCTCCTGCTCAACACTGAGCCAAGAGCTTTGAAAGATGATGAGAATTCCTGTGCTTGCCTTTGAAACTCCAAGTCCTGGTCGAGTATCTTTGTCTCTCTTCTACACTGGCTCCTATGCAATCTGAGCTCTGAACCAAAATAGTTAAACCACTTTGTAGATTTGTGATCAAATCAAAGAACAGGCTTAATGGCAAATAAGGATTTTTGGGTAGCAAAAATATAGAGACAAAAATAAGAGAATATTTAATAGCCTTTATTTTAAAGGCTATGGGTTTTAAAACTAAAATTAAAAACTTACCTATAGCTAACTAGCATAATTCTTATTTTGGTAGATCTTTCTTTCACTTGTGAATACAACATCTCAGGTCTCTAAAAACCTGCTCCAAGTGTTTTGGGAATTCCTGAGGACTGTCTCACATGAGCTCTTTAACAAATCTGGTTTATTTTCACCAAGAAGCTAGAAAAAATGAAGATAACGCATCATCGTGTAGAGTTCCAATCCATTTTTTCTCTGTGTCCCCTCCACTGATTATCACTACATCCTTGGGCACTGCTGTGTCCACTGGGTCTAGCCAGGCCTGTCAGGCCTATCAGGTACCACGACATTATATGTGCATGGCTGGACATTGCTGTCATCTTCTGAGGATACCATCTTATCTATAGTACATAGCTATATGGTTTTCCACTTGAAAAAGCAGAGATTTAGTCATAAGATTACAGAACAGTTCCCCTCCCCAGTACCTTACGACCACAACAACAGGGATCCAGTGTAAGTGGATTACAGTTGAGAGAGCTGCAAGACACAGACTCTATTTAAGAAGGAGCTTTTAGGGAAACCTAAAGATAATGGGAAGAAAAAGCACAACAAAATAGACAAACAAACCCACACATGAAAACAAACAAACAAACAAAAAAACCCTACAGGAAACTGAAGCCTCTGACACAGCTACAGCAAACAGTAAACACAGCCCAGTTCCCGGCTAGATTAACATAACACCTCACACTATAAACCTGATTGCCTCAGTTCCTATTCCCAGGCATATCATATCCAGCTTTTAGCAAAAAAATTACAAGTCATCCTAAAAGGCAAAAGTTTAAGACAGCCAATCTCACAAATGGTACATACATAGAAATATATCTGCCCTTGTCTAGTCCCTCTGCCCGAGGGCAGGGAGAAGCCTCATGACCAAATGACACAGTGTGCTCTGAAGTGGGTGAAGGCAAAAAAGATGTGGAGCCTCAGGCTTTAGAAATTCAGAAGTGAGTGAAATTCCACTTCTAGTGAAATAATTAAGGGTAGGGGCTCTGTAGTCATATTAGCTGGGTTTGAACACTGGCTCTGTTACATACCAGTGTCTACTTTGCTTAGCATTTGTACCCTTCCTATTCCTAATCTGTGCAATGGTGCTTTTTGTAACATTCACCTTAGAGGGTTGTTTTAACAGGTAAACAAATAATACAAATTGGTGTACTTACAAGTGGACCAAGCACATAATAAGCACTCAAAAACTAGCTATTCTTATTCACAAAGCTAAAAGTCATTCGGATACCTTAATTTCCACCATGTCTCCTGTTCTTTCACTATTACTAATGTTGTATTATTACCGTGAAGAAAGACTGTATTTTGATGCACGGTATAGGTAAATAACAAAGAGCTAGGGTACTAATTTTCTGGCTGTAAAGAAGAAATTGCGTTCATTCCATCCTAAATTCACCTATTTTTACAGCACATTAATACAAATGGTGTCCACTGCTTCATTTCTAAGAGGTTCTGATGCTTTCATTTCCTGGTGTTAAACTAAGGGTCACCATCAGCAGTAGGTACAGACTCAAACGACCAACAATTCTGCAACAGAAGAAAAACTCACTTCTTAGAACAGCATGACTCAAGAATGATCGCCTTTTAGAGTAAATGTGGCCTCATCCTGAGAAGACAATTTCTAATTTTAAGGAATCTAAGTGAAATATTTTACTTGACTATTACTATTATGAATTTGTGATTTAATTATATTACAACTTCTGTTTGCAAATAGAGGCTGTAATTTTAAGTTTTGTTTGTTCATTCTACATTTGACATTCAAGTGGTTCTTGTGACTATGGGCTTGGAGCAAGGGAAAATTACCTCCCATATGTCTTTTTTTCTACTAAAACCCCACACCACTAATGGTTTAGCATACTCTATCTCCCTTAAAAGACTCATTGGTTCCCAATTTGGTGCTTTACTTGACATCAGTTTTCTTGCTATGATGCTATATCCAATTCTCAATGACTATTCACAAAAGTAAAGTTTGGTTTGGGTTATTGTCACAGTCAAAAAATATTTATACTCTTGACTCAGCAATTCCTATGCATATACTCTCAAATAGACACGCACACACACACACATATTTGTTGTAACATTTTTGTAATGACAAAAAAAATTGGAAACAATCTACCTATTAGAAGAAAGACTAAATAATGAAATTTCCGTATGTTGGAATATTGTGCAACCATTAAAAAGAATTATATGGGTGTTATCTAGATTTAAAAGAATGATGTAAATATTTATGCACTGATATGCAAATATGTAAATATGCTGAAACTGGATTGATGAAAAACAAAGTTGCAGAAGAGTAGGATCTCAAAGTATGTAAAAAAAAAAAAGACAAACCCAAAAAACCACATTGGCATACACAAAGAGAATTTATGGAAGGATGCAGAAAACAATCTGCTAACATGCTTAATTTTAGGAAGTAGGGATGGGGAGGGGAGGAATAAAGGGGAATTTATTTTTCACTCTACGGTCTTTTTAGTTTGAATAACTACATTTTATAAAAATAAATGAAATGACTTCAAATATGTTTTAGGTATAAAAATAAATCTCAAGATAAAATTAATTTATGATCCCATTTTTTCTTTTTAAAAACTATATATTTTTCCATGTATTAATAAATGCAGGTATAAATTAATGTCTGGAACCATAGAAAAATATTTTAACTTGGAATTAAAATATTATTTGAAAAGGTATTTACTTGATAAAGAATGCTTAAGATTTTGTCCATATGCGGGGCGCCTGGGTGGCACAGCGGTTAAGCGTCTGCCTTCGGCTCAGGGCGTGATCCTGGTGTTATGGGTTCGAGCCCCACATCAGGCTCCTCTGCTATGAGCCTGCTTCTTCCTCTCCCACTCCCCCTGCTTGTGTTCCCTCTCTCGCTGGCTGTCTCTATCTCTGTCAAATAAATAAATAAAATCTTTAAAAAAAAAAAAAAAAAAAAAAAAAAAGATTTTGTCCATATGCTTGCTACTTGAAAATATCCAGTAAAATATCCAGTCATTTTTTCATGTCAAGATTATGATTTCCTGAGGTGCTAATATATGTATTAGTTCACATAATGTCTTTCTCAACAACTATAAGACACTGTACAGAAATACATGATTGACAAAACTGGTAAAAATGGCATCCAGTAAGTAATGGTTGCTATATTGCAATGGGTATTTAAAAAAAAAATCTTAAAAAATCATTAAGTATAGGGGCACCTTTGTGGCTCAGTCAGTTAAGTGTCTGACTTTTGGTTTTGGCTGAGGTCATCATCTCAGGATCATGAGATCGAGCCTTGAGTTGGGCTCTGCACTCAGCTGGGAGTCTGCTTGATTAGTTGTCTCCCTCTGCCCCCACCATTCGTTCTCTCTCAAATAAAATTTTAAAAAATTATTAAGTATAAAAGACATATTAAAGTGAAAATCATAAACTCAATGAATTATCACAAGGTGAACACCTTTTTTTACCATCACACAGGTCAAGAAATAGAACATTACTAGCACTCCAAAATACCCCTCCTGGTTTCTCTCCATTTATAAATCCTCCCTCCTCCAAAAAAATAATCAATGTTCTCATTTTTATCACCATAGTTTTATCTACTTTTGAACTTAATATAGATGGAATAGCAGTGATTAGTTTATTTTCATTGCTTGAATGAACATTTTACAATGGTATTTGTTTGTATGCTGGTATGAACATTCTTGTATATGTCTTCTAGTATCTGTGCACATACGTATGCATTTCCACCAAGGAATGGAATTACTGGTATGAACCTGTTCAGTTTTGGTAGGTAATACAAAACAGTTTTCTAAATTACCAGTACCAATTTATACCCCTCCCAGCAATATGAGTACCCATTGCTCCACATCCTCCCCGTAAAATACGGTCAGGCTTTTTTATTTTAGCCATTCTGCTGGATTTGAAATGCTATCTCTTTGTGGTTTTAATTTCCATTCCTCTGAAGAGTAATGATGTCACCTTTCAGTATCTTTATTGGCCATCTGGATATCCTCTTTTGTGAAGTGTCTGTTCAAGTCTCCTGCCCACTTTTCTTGTTATTTTTTTCTTATTGGCCTATAAGAGTTCTTCACATATTTTGGATATGAGCTCTTTGTTGGTTATACAATTGGCAAATACTGTCTTTGACTCTGTGGCTTTCATTTCTATTCTCTTAATGATTTATTTGAGTGGTAGTTCTTAATTTTAATGTAGTCTACTTAGTGTGATGTAGCAATCATTTTCTTTTTAGGTAGTCTTTCTGTGTTCTACTTAGGAAACCTTTGCCTATCCTAATGCCGTGAAGATAATCCTCTATTTTATTTTCTGCAAGATTTAATGTTTATTTCATATTTATATCTACAGTCTACTTGTAATGGATTTGTGTAGATGGTATGAAGGCTTCTGTTTCATCTTTTATCATATGGATAGCCAGTTGACTCATACCACTTATTGAAAAGATGCCACCTGTCATAAACCAGGAGTCCATAGATGTATATGAAAAAGTTTTGAAATCTCTTTTCTGATCTGTTGGTGTTCTTCTCAATCCCTTTGCCAATTCACACTCTTGATTCTTCAATTCTATAAAAAAACATGATATTTGATAAATGAATTTCTCCATACTTTTTTTTCTTCTTTAAGATTCTTTGTTATTCTTGGTCCCTTGCATTTCCATATAAATTTTAGAATCAGCTTGTCAGTTTTCATAAAAACCTGGAGTTTTTATCTGGTTTGGTTGAATATATTCATTACATCAAAATCATTGAATTTAGGGAGAATGAACATCTTTACCATATCAAGTTTTCCAATGCATACATATTTATTAAGTTGTTCTATGCTTTCGATAATGTTTTATGGTTGTCTGGGTATGAAAAGCTTTTTATTAAGCTTATTCTTAGGCATTTGGTGCTTTCTAAGATTATTCTATATAGTGTCTTTAATTTTTTTTTTCTTTTTCTAAGTCCTACTTATTGCTGGTATGGAGAAATACAACTGATTTTTGTACTCAGCCTTCTTGCTAATACTCTAATTCTAAAAATTTATCTGAAGATTCTTTTGAATTTTCTTTGACCTAATCATATCATCTGTGAACAAAGAACATTATGTTTTACTTTCAGATCCTGTATGTTTCATTTCTTTTTCTTGACTATTGCACTGGGCAGGACCATCATTATAATATTGATTAGACGTGCTGATATTGGGCATCATTATCCCACTCAGATCTTACTGAGAAGGTTTTCACCAGTTCACTAATAAACACAATGTTTAAGTTTTTGTTTAGGTAGTCTTTGTCAGATTAAGTAAACTTCCTTCTATTTCTAATTTGAGGTTTTGGGTTTTTTTTTTTTTAAATAAATGTTGAATTTTACCAAATGGTTTTTGGTGCATCTACTCAGATACAATATTTCTTCTTTAATCTATTAATATAATTCATTAATTGCTATCATAATGTTGAGTAAGACTTGCATTCCTAGATTCATTTAACAGTCATATGTCTTATTACCTATTGGACAAAGGGATTTGATAATCCTTGTTGAAAAATCACATGGGCCTTTTCCATTTTCTCTCTCTCCTTCTCTTGGATTTTGTTTCTCTCATTCACCACTGTATCCCTCCCTAACATGAGACTTGACACCCATGTGGTCAAGGTAGATGCTAGCACTTAATAGGTACTGTGAAAATTTGCAGGGATTACTTAGATGCTTTTAGCTTAGATAGTCTGCATCATACATCACAGAACTCTGTTACATCTTTTTAGTTCCATAATTAGTTTAAATTAGATTTTAGGAAATAGCCCAGCAACATGAAGTAATATGTTAAGAATTCCTCTTAATAGGGGCATTTAAAAATCAGTATATGATTTAGGTACTATGTTTCTATGAGAATATTCTGATTAGGATTTCTGGAGAGTCTTTATATAAATTATTTAGATTTAGGAACAGCATTTGGAATCTGAGAGACCTTGTTTCCAACCCTTCCTCTAGGGCAGAAACATGCTTAGCATATTCAAGGAACATTGAGGAGGCAGATGTGGTTGAACAGGGTGAAGGATGGGTACTGTAGCAGGTAGGGTTGGAGAGTTGGGTGTGGGAAGATCATGTAGACCTTGAAAACCATTGTAAGGACTTTGGCTTTAATTTATTGAGAAGGGAAGCCATTGGAGAGTTTGAGCAAAGACCATGATCTGACTAAAGTCAGGATAACTGTGGCTGGTCTATTGAAGCAAGCCAAAAGGCAGAAATAAGAATACCCAGTGAGGGAGAGTCACAAGAAAACTGATGAAAAGTGGTCAAATTCTGGATGTATTTTTAAAGTAGAAGATACGAATTTTCTGGGGGAAAAAATGAACATGGAGTTTAAGAAAATGGGGAGTCATGATTAACTCCAAGGTTTTCACCTGAGCCTTTCGAAGGATGGAGTTACTTTTATGTGAAATAAGAAGTTGAGATTGCAGATGATGCAGGTTGGGGGGTGGATACCAGCAGCACAGTTTGGAGCAGGTTAAGTTTGCAATGTCTATTGGCCGTCCAAATAGGCCAAATAAGCCTGAAGTTCATGGATTAGGTCCAGGCTAGAGATATTTATTTGGGAGCCACTGGAATATAGATAAGAATTAAAGGCAAGAAAAGAAGTAAGATCACTTAGGGAAGGCATGTAGACTGAGAAGGAAAGACATCCATGGACTGACCCTTGGCATTTTAGTATTTAGAGACTGGGAAGAGAACAATTAAGATGGAAAGGAAGAGCTTGAGAAGAATTAGGGAAATCAGGCAAGTGCCCTAAAGCTAAGTGCAGGAAGTATTTCAAAGAGGACAGAGGATCAACTATGAGGATTTGCTTATCACAAGGTATATGAGGACTAAGAGTGAACCACTAGGTCTAACAATAGCACATTGTATTACTGAAGAGAATATGGATGCAGAAGAAAGGAGGTAACTTCCATGCCTGAGTAAATGAAAAGCTGTGGGTTTCAGTGTAAATTCTCTTTAACTCAAAGTTAAAGAGAAAAACAGAAGAAAATCCAAAAACACAAAAGTGGTAAGCTGTCTGAGCAATAAAAAGGTTATCTTAATAAATCTGTAAAAATCTGAAGTGAGATTCTAAATCTCCTTACCTGGGGAATCACTTCAGTCTTTAGGGACACTTGATAAACGATTCAGTGATTTTCACCTGGGAATGGGGTAGGGCACTTCTGCTGGATGCTACATTTCATCCCATTATTCAACAAGCAATTAAACTTGCTTAACAATTCCTTAATAGAGTGCACATGCATGCACACCTATGCGTGCATGTCCACGTGCATGCACACACAGACACTCCCTCTAAGAGTATTTTTGAACAAGGAAAAAAACCTTTAGATTTCAAGAACAGTAATTTCTTATTGTCAGTTTCATAAAACAAAATGTGATAGGCTATTCTTTGGCAAGCTTAGTTAATGACCAACTTGAGAGACCTGAGGCAAAGCCTATGGCAGTTAATGTTCTAGACACTAATATACAGTAAAAGACTAAATGTTCAACGTTTCTACTTCTGTAATAATATGAGTATTGAGACTGGAAAATTTCACAAACTTGATTTTTAAATTTTGGCTTGATCCATAAATTGTGTACAAAGTAGTAAAAAGCTGGCTTTGAAATATTAATTTTTACAACAATCATTTTGAGATTTTTTTCAGTCTTAAAAAATCTTGAATTAAGAATGACTGTACAAGAGATATTATTTCACTCAAAAAAAAATCTACAGCTCATATTCTCAGTGAGCGTAACATTAAAAATAAGCCAAGTAAAATTTTTGTGCATCCTTTGTCAGTTCCTTTATTGGAGATTACAACAGTTCTGTTTCTGCCCTGGGAGATGAGGTGAGCTAAGCTGTTGGCTGGGGCAGAGAAAGAACAGTGGAGCAAGAAGAAAGATGCTTTGTCATTTAATGACAAGCATTTACGTAGACAATGCAATGTCTAGATTTGGTGAACTCTCTTTTACTTTTCCAGTTTTCACAACAAAACCAGGTCACTTAACATAGCTTAAATGTTGGTTTTTAAAGAACTGTAGGATTCATCTCAGCCCCATGCATTGTGCTCTCCACCCCACCACTACTAGTTAGTAACTTTGGTAAAGTAACCCTCTCAGAGCCTCAGTCTGCAAAGAATCTTCCTGACATCATGTTATCATGAGGATTAAGTGAGATTTTAAGTGGTAAAGAGCACAAAGCTCTTTGAATTATTATTATTGTAGTTTAATAACAATACATTAGTTTCCTATTTCTAATGATCTTTCAAGCGTTGAGAAAAGGAAGAAGTTCCTATATCCATGTGGTCTTGAACTTACATGTCATTGATAATGTTGCTGCATAAAACTAAAAGAGCTACTAAAAGGTACATGAAGCTAGACCCTACCCCTAACTTAATAAATCCCTGTGCAAACAGATGAGATATGCATATTCATTTTTTAAACATACTAAACACATAAAATTATATTATCATTAACAATGATGGAAAGAATGTAATGTAAATGTTTTATGACTAATAGTGCACATATGTTCAATTATTTTGTTTTAAAACAGTAGTGAAATAGTACTGAACAAATGAAAAACAAAAGTAAGGTAAATAAAAAGAACAGGTGTTAGGGATTCAATTAATGGGATACATCACAGATTTTGTTTATTACAGCACTCATAAAAAAACTATGTATTTCTTTTATGAGAATTCCACAACTTACTTTCTGCTATGACACCTGCTGTGAACCAAACAAGAATTACTGAGTAGTTAAAATCAAACAGTCATTTACTGGACATATCCTAATGCTTAGCTCCACTGACCTCCTCAATACACTCACGTGCATCTTTCTGAGAATCTGTTACACAGCCCTGGAATTTTATGTTTTGTAATTTAAAAGAGCAACCATGATCATTCTGCATCTCCAATCACTCTTATCCTTCTCTATTTTTCCAGAGCACTTAAACCTCTTCTAACATATAATTTGCTTTTTTATTATATTTGTTATTTGTCTCATTTTATTAGACTATAGGTTCTCCTAGGCAGGGATTTTTGTCCATCTGGTTCCTTGTACCCCCAAGAACTTAGAACAGTGCCTGGCACAGAGAAGCAGATCAATAAATATTTGTCAAATAAATGAATGAATGAATGCTTAAGTGTCCCTCTTTAAAAAGATTAGGCACTCTCCCTTGGTTTCAGACTAGGTTTACAAGATTAAATGGCATGTTTTGACATCTTTGGCTTAATATTTTATATCTGTTTTATCATCCTCAGACACACAGTTCCATACAGTATTTTAAAAACAATCCAGCAATATTTTCTGTAATGATCTTACCATACTGACCTTCCCCACCAATGAAAGAATAATTCTTATGCCTTAAACCCAATAGCTGGTTCCATCCAGAAATTCCTTTAAAAAATGTTTCACTACCGATTTCTTTTGTTCTATCTTTGTTAACGACTTGATTCTTTTTTTTTTTAAAGATTTTATTTATTCATTTGACAGAGAGAGAGAGCACAAGCAAGGGGAGCGGCAAGCAGAGGGAGAAGCAGGCTCCCTAATGAGCAGGGAGACTAATACAGGACTCTATCCGAGGACCCTGGGATCATGATCTGAGCCAAAGGCAGACACTTAACCGACTGAGCCACCCAGGTGCCCCATAACTTGAATGATTCTTAAAAAGTATTCTTTCTCTGTTGACATTTCTTTGTGGAAAATTATTATCTATATTCTTTCCTGTTTTTTTTTTCTTGGATATTAGATTTTCTCCCAACTCTCATGTCTTTTTATCATCATTTCCCTCAGATATACAGTTAATATATTTTTTATTTCATTTCACTCTTTAATTACTTAATCACTACATCTCGTGTGCTTCTGTGTAACACTATCTTTATTCTTGTAGAATCAGTCTTGGTTCTGAAACACAAGTGCTTTAAAACTTTTTTTTAACTTTAAAATTTTTACTTTACTTTTTAAAAATTATAATTTTTTTTATTATATTACGTTAGTCACCATACAGTACATCCCTGGTTTTTGATGTAAAGTTCCATGATTCATTAGTTGCGTATAACATTAACTTTTAAAATTGTTTTTTGGTAGGCTTCTGAGATTTCTTCCTATTCTGCAGGCCTTTGTTTTTGACTATAAGTAGTCTTGGTTTTGAAAAAAATAGATTGCCATGATATCAGTGATACATCTTTTTGAGATCTTGCCCTGCTACTTATATTTCATTCAATGAAAACTAGTGACAACTGGAACATCTTGTGTTAATCTTTAAAAAAACTTTTCCTCCCCTTACATCTATTTCTACCATTTATTAATTTTTCCATTGGCTAATCTAAAATGTGCATATTGAGGGAAAGATACCCTGAGAGTTCTACAAATTAATGTTGTATCTGGTTGGTAATTTATTCTGTTCCAGGAGGAACTACTATAGTCATGGCCTCTTGGCTCCGTATACTACATTAATGCAAGAACTTTAAAATTGTTGTTTCAAGAGAACCTTTTTGTTTGTGGGTAATGCTAATAACAATGTAGTATTAGATTTTTTTCCAACTCTTAGCTTTCCCCACTAGAGGTATTCAGCCTTCTAGATATATTCTTTTCTGTCCCCATAACTCTAAAGAGGTATTTTCATGTGTCCTCACATCCATGAACAACGTAGATTCCTTTCTATTCCAGAGCTACTAAATTCTAATTCAGAATTTGAGTTGTTTTGGAGGGTGGCTATCTGTCAACTTCTGACTCCTGTGTTCCTTTTTTGTTTTTGCCTTGTCACATTAAAGGTGTTGCTCCAAAAATCAATCTTTTCTTCCTTGGCTCTCAGAACTCAGGTAAACTAATTTCATAATACCATACGTAATGGTACTAAAATGTAATGGCTAATCCCTGGCAGCTCATTTAAAAAGGGCTACCACTTTTTCAGCTCCTTTGTTTCCTTCTGGGTTAAGTTCAGGCTATCAAGTACACTGAAGAAAACTGTGGTCTCTTTCCATATCAGCATCTAATCAGGATCCCCTTTTTTTTACCCCCCAGAGAGAGATTTATTTTAGAGAGCACACGTGTGCGAGAGAGCGGTGGGGGGAGGGAAAGGGAGAGGAAAAGAGAAAAATCCCCAAGCAGACTCCCCGCTGATCGTGGAACCTGACCTAGGGCTCGATTCTAGGACCCTGAGATCATGACCCAAGCCGAAATCAAGAGTCTGCTGCTTAACCGACTGAGCCACCCAGGCATCCCAGGACCCTCTTCTTATACAAGCCATAGATGGTAGTTATCTATCATGAAAGATATTTAAAATATATTTTTTCCAGATATGCTCATCACTATAACAGGAATTATTAGCCATGGTCTCTATCATAAATGAGTTTATAATAGGGAATGAGAGACAAGACATGAAACAACTGATTATGAAATAAAGATGATAAAATTTGTGGTGGGTGGTCAGAGACAAGGTGAATCAATGAAGATTAAAGGGCAGATAGGAGTGGGAAGGAAGGAAAAAGATCTGAAACGGGGGTTAGGAGACAATGTTTTATGTTCATGAAACAGAGAAAATGGAGTATAGGAAGAATTATATACCATTCAAAGTTTTGTACGAGAAAATTAATAGAAATACTGAACATACAAGAAAATATTAACTAAAATATTTCTGTTCATAATTCTTTTTCTGAATATTAATTTAATGCTTTAGAATAAAGTTTTATGCTTTAGAATCTTGTCTTTGTACAGCCCTGGATATTTTATGTTTATTGAGCACAGAATTTACACATAATCTGTAGTTATCTGAATTTGAGTCCTAGTCCAAATTATATGAACTGGGTGACTGTTCATATAGCCTCCGAATCTGTCTTACACATAGGAGATGGAAATAATATCTATTAATGCCATAATAAAGCTCAAATAGAACCATATATAGATTATAAAGGCTCTACAAGTAGGACATTCTCCATTAACATTGGTGTGTATAAACTTATATAGGCTATATCCTTCCTTTTACTTGTTTTTTATTTTAGAATCTAAACAGGGGATATGTTATTCACCATTTTATTGTGAGAAGAGCTTTCATTCTTTATCTGGAACATGGCAGCAATCATTCTCTAGTTAGATCTAAATGACTGAATTGCAAGGTGAACCGTATTGGTGACTAACTCATTTTCCCTCACCTCCAGCACCCTCTTTTCCCAAGATCAAGCAATTTTCCTGTGTAATGAACTGTATCTGCTATCAAGTGGCCTGAAAATTAAGAGGTCCAAAGCCTCTCCCAAGTCCTCATTTCCTATTTGGTATCATGATGTCTTTTGCTGCTACATCACTGATCTATGTTTCCCAAGGCTATACAAAGGAGAAATGCAAAAATGAATGGAACTACAGAACAATTTTATATATGGGGGGAAAGCTTCAATCGATTTTGAATTATTCAGGTGACGGTTTTCTAGCTAATGGGTTGTCAAATTCTTTGCATCAAATGCTTTTTTCTGCTTGATAGTCTTTTGGTTTGTCTGATGCTGTCTATCACTGGAAGGACAGCAGACGCAACAAGGACATGATTTAAAACCAACCTCAACCACCAAAAGTGGAGTTTAGTAGTTTGATGTATGCCCATATCACACCCAAAGTCTGAAGAACTTGAGTTCAAGGGAGAACAAAAATATAAGCAAACTAGGTAATAAGCGGGAAAAAATCAGGTTGCATTTTCTTCTACAAGCACAGAAAATAAAATAGGGAAGAACTACAATCAATTTATTTAATCATCTCAAAAAACTAATTATATTTTTCTCATAGAGTTAATGTTTTTATTTTTTTCCTTTAGCAGACATCTGAGTAATTTCTTCTACTAACCATTTCTGCTATTTATAAAGTTTATGCTGAACATATGTTTTATATTCATATATTACTTTTGGCATTTACTAAAAATGTTATCAGTTAGCTAATGAAAATACGCGCCAGAAAATTTTTCATACTATTATGACATTATTTGAAAAACAGAAACAGATATTTATCGGTGTCTTTACAGATCAAAAGCACAATATCAAATGGGCAGATTCAGGAAACAAGTTGAGCTACTAAAGAGAAAAGATACTTATTTAATGAGACTAATGAAATCAGCATACACAAAATGACTAGATTCCACAACTATTTACAACATTAAAATAGTGTAAATTGTTAGTTGTAATAGCAAAACACATTGAATAACGTTTGTTCTAAATGTGCATGCTTTACATACTATTTTAACTAGGAATAAACTGAGCTATAACTATTAAAATATGGTTTCTGAAGGTAAAACAACATAATTATCTAAACATATACAATATAAACAATATCAAATGTAGGAATTAAACAATAATTTGGCTCTTTGTGGACATTTTTATGATATGTAAAAAATTTACGAAGTAACTTAGAAAAATGTGATTAAATTCAATTGCATTTGACAGTTGGCCAAAATCTAAGTAGATAATTTCAAAGACAAAACTGGTCATAAAACCAAAGCCAGTTCTTTGCAAACACCTTAAGAAATAAAAAGCAGGTATTTTTCAGAACTATATCAAGGTAGATTTAACATAATAGCCAAATATTTGATATACCATGTCAGTTCAGACCTGTTTTTGACATTTTAACTCCATCACAGGGTGAACAAGAGGAAGAAGTAAAAAAAATATAATCAACTCAATTTATGTTACTGAAATGAGTAAATATCATAGGGACTGTAGTAACATACAAAAGAGCCAATTATTCAAAACTCATTAGTATTTGACTCTAGGAAGAGTTATGCTGATCTAGCAGGTTTGTACAGTAAAAATTCAAAGTTCTATGTCTTACAGCTTTTAAAATAACTTCCCCATACATGATCTCATGTGACACTCACTAAAACCATTGAATATGTAGGGAATTTTGGTGTGTAGAGAAATTAGATTTGATTTTGCAGAGAAGGACTCAGGCACAGAGTCAAAGAAGTTAGGTGATTTATCCAAGGTTAAACCCACAGGAATGAGTTGAGTGTGTACTCTAAAATCTCATTCATTCATTCATTCATTCATTCATTCATCTTTTGTTAATATTGAAAGTATCCTTCCATTCTCTAAGTGACTTTTGCCAGTTGAAGGCAATCTTGATAGAGGAGAGCAAGAAAAGCCACCTGAAATTAGGAACTTACATAGAAAATCAGCAAAATGGAAAACTGGCCAGAATTGTATGGTTTGGATATGAATTAAAAGTATAAATATTGGCTAACAGAGATTTGTAATTTTGTCAGACCATGCTATGCTGTCTGTTAGCTTGGTTAAGAATTGACTATGTCTTTACCACACAGCTTTAAATGGAATTACTTTTATATAGAGAGAAATAAATCTTAGTGGCTTAAAATAACACAAATATATTATCTTACAGTTCTTGAAGTCAAAAGTCAAAAGTGGGTCTCACCTGGCTAACCTCGAGGTTTTGGTAGGATTAGATTCCTCAAGAAGGCTCTGGGCGGGGATCTTTCTTTGCCTTTTCCAGCTTCTAGGGGCCACCCACGTTCCTTGGCTCATGGACCCTTCCTCCATCTTCAAAGCTAGCAACATTGGGCAGAGTCCTTCTCATGCTGTCAGCTCACTAGTTCTTTATATTTCTGCCAACCCCTTCTGTTTTTAAGGGCATTTTTGATTAAATTAGGTCCACCCAGATAATTCAAGATATCACCCTATTTCAAGATCAGCTGATCAGCAAGCTTAATTCCATCTGTTTACCCACTTCTGCAGCCTCATCTGAAATAGGTAGGTATCCCTTTTATTTGATGCTCTTACTCTTTTGGATTCTCTGCCCCCAAAACACTGTACTTTCTTCTGGAGGGGTCTGCATACACTGTAACTTCTGCCTTTAACATTCTTTCCTCATTTTCCTGATAAATTCTATCACTTCTCCAAGAAAGACTTCCCTGACTCCAGGTTAGTTTAGAAGTCTCTCCTATGTATACTATATCTCCTGGACATTTATTCAACGGTCTTTTTGTCAATGTTTCTTTCTGCACTTCTTGAGGTCAGAAAGTGTGTGAAGCATTTATAGCCCCACACAGCATTTGTCACATAGAATATGCACAAGAATAGTAACTGAATAAATGAGCTAATGAATAATGGAATCATAATTTTGAGTATTGCAGTCTTTCTAGTTTACAAAAACCACCCTTAGTGAATAACCTTACACCCAAAACAATTTTTAGGATTATCATCAAGCCCTTTGTATCCATTAATAAAAATTACCACTATCCGTGGTTTTGAATGTGTTCATAATACAAAATTCAAAAAATATGAAGCTATTCAGTACAAAGTAAGTTTCTTTTTCCTGTGCTTTAGTCCCCCAGAACTCCACTCTAGAGGCAAACTTTGCTACCATGTGTCCTCCCACATAAAATCTATGCACTTACACATGCATGGGTGTGTATAATTGTGTGTGTGTATGTGTATGTAGTAAATAGTAGCAAACTATACACACTGTTCTTTACCTTGCCTTTTCACCTGACTTTACTTTTTTTTTTTTTTAAAGATTTTATTTAGTTATTAGACAGAGATAGAGACAGCCAGCGAGAGAGGGAACACAAGCAGGGGGAGTGGGAGAGGAAGAAGCAGGCTCATAGCGGAGGAGCCTGATGGGGCTCGATCCCACAACACTGGGATCACGCCCTGAGCCGAAGGCAGACGCTTAACCGCTGTGCCACCCAGGCGCCCCCTGACTTTACTTTTTATCTTTAAGAGCTTTTCAGATTCGCTGCTTCATCCTTCCTAAATGATTGCATAGTATTCCTAGGAATTCCTTTGAATTACTCTCCAATTTATTTTGCAGTAAGTACACTTACCCAAGAATTCCAAGATGGTTAACTTTTGCTAGCATATAACAGGAATCCTTGCAGTTAATTGATTATTGCATAAGAGCTAGCAAGAATTTGAAACTTAGAAAAATTCTAAGTATTAGACACTTCAAAATCCACTAATTAGTTAGAAGCTAAATGAAATACAAACTGTTCTTTCAGTAAGAGTATTTTAAATAAATACACATATAGATTTTTTTGCAATACTAGGCATAAAAGAGTTTGAGTAGGTTGCAAGATCCAGAGCTGAGATGATTATTTGTTTAATCCAGTATGGAATTTATTACACATTTAGGTGTTTTCCTGTGTACATATTCTAAACCATTAGACAATTCATGTTTTCAATCAGTGTAAATAAACTACCAATTTTCTTTTCCAATTTTTAAATTCTAGTTTCAGGTGTAGAATTTAGTGATTCATCACTTAAATATAACACTCGGTGCTCATCACAAGTGCCCTCCTTAATAGCCATCACCCATTTAACCCATCCTTCCACCTCCCCTCCAGCATGCCTCAGTTTGTTCTTTATAGTTAAGAGTCTGTTTCCTGGTTTGCCTTTTTTCCCTTCCCCTACGTTCATCTGTTTTGATTCTTAAATTCCACATATGAGTGAAATCATATGGTATTTGTCTTTCTCTGACCGACTTATTTCATTTAGTGTAATATTCTCTTAGCTCCATCCACATTGTGCAAATGGCAAGATTTCATTCTTTTTTATGGCTGAGTAGTATACCATTACATATGAACCCCCTCCCCCACATCTTTATCCATCCATCAGTCAATGGCCCTTTGGCCTTTTTCCATAATTTGGCTATTGTTGATATTGCTTCTATAAACATTGGGGTACACATATTCCTTAGAATCAGTATTTTTGTATCCTTTGGGTAAATACTTAGCAGTGCAATTGCTGGATTGTAGCGTAGTTCTATTTTTTTAAAAGATTTTTTATTCATTTATTTGACAGAAAGAGAGAGAGCCAGAGAGAGAGGAAACACAGGCAGCAGGAGTGGGAGAGGAAGAAGCAGGCTCCCCATGGAGGAGCCCAATGCGGGGCTCAATCCCAGGACTATGGGATCACGCCTTCAGCCAAAGGCAGAAGCTTAACAACTGAGCCACCCAGGTGCCCCTCTATTTTTAACTTTTTGAGGAACCTCCATACTGTGGGACTGCAAACTAGTTCATCCACTCTGGAAAATAAGCTACCAATTTCTAAAAATTTTTAATCATGGTGAGACAAACTCACGTATTTTCAGTGGCATCATATATTGGAACCGTCCTTTTCAAAAGTAAGCTGACAATAGGCTTAAAAAGATACAACCACATTTATTCCCATTGACTAATTCCAGTTCTGAGACTATTTCCCCAGGAAATGATCAAAAAACCAAAAAAAAAAAACATACTACAACAGTGCTCATTATTCATAAAACAAAAAATGTAAGTGATTCAAACATTCAATAATACGTAACTGGTTTAGTAAATTATAGTATACCAATTCGAGGAATGTTATAGTCAAGTAAAAAAAAAATTTAAGTATAAGGTTATGTGCCGATATAGGAAAAGGTGTGTGATATGTTAAGTGAAAAGGCATAATACTAAATCACATGTAGTTCTCGTATGTATACGGAAAAAACTAGGCATCATTGTAACTATATAAACTATACATGTGAAAAAAGTCTGAATAAAACCAGTATTGGGGTAGAAATAGGGACGACTGCTTTTCCTCTAAGTATCCTGTAACTTTATAGTGGACACATTTCAGTGTCTCTTCATACGTCTTTTGAGTTGATAGCACCTTCGTGCACAGTGGTAAGTCCTGAAAGAAAAGTGAAACAGAAGTGCAGAGATGCAGAGGTAAGAGATGGAGAGGTGTTCCTATCTATCAAAAGGTGTTCCAACTCTTTACCTATGAGACCTGATTGTTCTCCTACTCTTGGATTCTATGAAAAAAAATCATAAACTTACATACTTATTATAAATTTCTATATGTTTTTTTTCCTTGGGTCAGTTTGAACTGGTGTCTGTTACACACGAACCAAGAAACAAAACTAAGGCAGCTTTTATATTTCTTTCATTAAAAAGTGCTATTGCCATCTAATTACATTGCAAATAGTGTTATTTATCCTTGGGTAGTAAGTTCACTTCTTGTGCAGACAATTCCTTAGATAATAGTTAATGGAAGCCAACAGTATTTCTAGATGATATAACAAATATTCCAACTAATGCTAAACAAACAACATGTTAATGTCATCTCTTCTTTTTGCCCTTTAATTAGAATCATTCCACCTATGCCTGAAGTGACATTTTTGGGGATAAAAATTATCTTTTAGCCTTGTTGAACAGAAAGGCATGGTGTGGGTTATGCTCCAAATATCTGGCTCTGATCTTTGTCTAAGAATTTGCTTTTGCTGTATTACCTATTGTTTACTGTTTACCATGTGCCAGGCACCATGTAAAACACTTCACCTACAAGATCTCATTTGCTCTTCACAAAAGCTCCTGTGCCAGAATCATTCACAAATGGCAGGAACTTTTGCTCTTTTCCATAGTTACTGAGTCTGCTTCCCCTTTGACAGGCAATGCTTTTGGTATCAGAAATACAAAGATGAAAATTTCATGCTGGGAGAGAAGACAGATGTAAAACATAGTAAAAGTGGTAAATGCTACAACAGTGGTGTGTACGAGGCACTCTGAAGGATATGAGGAAATTACTAGCTACGTGAGGCAGGTTGTCTAATTCCCAAGATTTCTGACACAATTGGAGAAGTGCTGAGATAATTTGAAATCCAGGAAAAGAAAACGAGTCTGCCTTCTTGGAAATATAGAAGGTAATTTGGAAGACAGAATCTGAATGGAGAGGATGTTAACTTTAGTGCATTAGGCTGTTGTAAACATGATAAAGGGAAAAATGGTATTAAAAGATACATTGGAGACTTTTAAAATATTCACTTATCATATAATTTTGAGGGCCTGGCATGTAGTAAGACAGTTTTAGGAGTTGGAAAGACCACTACAAGAATGTCCAACCTGAAACTATTACTGTTATAAACATCGAAATATTAACTATGGTTTATATTGCTTAAGATTTAACAATAGTACTACACTATTTGTTAATATAATCTGAAAACGTTATTCTTCATCTGTGCTTCATTTGGATAGCCACATCTTGTATTTGTATGGCTTTTAGTTGTGGAGTTATTCCTTTATAAATGATTATTCAAGAGGAAAAAAACTTTTATTAAAGTTCCTTTGTTGACTGCTGTTCTGCTCACTTTTCTTCTGCTCCTCTTGCTATCTCCCCACCATCAGAATACCTGTATAATGTGGACACTCTTGACTTTAACCCTTTCATGGATTACAATTGCTTTCATTACAAGGTCCCCAATACTGGATAGAATCTTTATGTGATCTGGTTCCTGTTTACCCACTTCTCCAGCCTCATCTGGAATAGGTACTCCTTTTGATGCTCTTATTCTCTTGGATCCTCTGCCCCCAAAACACTGTACCTTCATCTGGAGGGGTCTGCATATGCTGTAACTTCTGCCTTTAACATCCTTCCCTCATTTTCCTGACAAATTCTATCACTTCTCCAAGAAAGACTTCTTTGACTTCAGGTTAGTTTAGATGTCTCTCCTACGTATACTGTATCTCCTGGACATTTATTTAACAGTCTCTTTGTCAATGTTTCTTTCTGCACTTTTTTTTTAAAGATTTTATTTATTTGACAGAGAGAGAGACAGCGAGAGAAGGAACACAAGCAGGGGCAGAGGGAGAGGGAGAAGCAGGCTCCCTGCTAAGTAGGGAGCCCGATGTGGCGCTCGATCTGAGGCCCCTGGGATCATGACCTGAGCCGAAGGCAGACGCTTAACAACTGAGCCACCCAGACACTCCATCTTTCTGCACTTCTTGAGGTCAAAAAGGATATGAAACATTTATAGCCCCACACAGCATCTGTCACATAGAATCTGTCACATACTACAAGAATAGGAATTGAACAAATGAACTAATGAATAATTATTAAAACTATGTGGCACAATGCTAAATGTTACATAAAAAGCAATGATCAATTACCATGTTAAAGGTGTTTATAAATTAAAGATGAACAAATAAATCAATAAAAACATTTATCAATCATGAAACTTAGAGCCTGCATACTTTGGTAGGCAGAACAGTGGCCTCCAAAGAGGTCTATGTCCTAATCCCCAGAACCCGTGAATATGTTAGGTTATGTGGGAATTAAGGTTGCAGATGGAATTAAGCTTGCTGATCAGCTGATCTTGAAATAGGGTGATATCTTGAATTAACTGGGTGGACCTAATTTAATCACAAATGCCCTTAAAAACAGAAGGGGTTGGCAGAAATATAAAGAACTAGTGAGCTGACAGCAGGAGAAGGACTCTGCCCAATGTTGCTAGCTTTGAAGATGGAGGAAGGGTCCATGAGCCAAGGAACGTGGGTGGCCCCTAGAAGCTGGAAAAGGCAAAGAAAGATCCCCCCCTAGAGCCTTCTGAAGTAATCTAATCCTACCAAAACCTTGAGGTTAGCCATGTGAGCCCCATTTTGGACTTCTGACTTCAAGAACTGTAAGATAATATATTTGTGTTATTTTAAGCCACTAAGTTTGTGATGATTTTTTGCAGTAACATTAAGAAACTCATATACATACCTATATCAAACAGGATTAACTTTAGCTGCCTACAGCAGAAAATCTAAGATAATGGTGGCTTAAAGAAGATTTGTTTATTTCTCTCTATATAAAAGAGATCTGGAGGTAAGAAGCCCAGGGCTAGTTACGTTATTCTAGTGTGTGAAGGACTCTAGCACCTTCAATCTTGTTGCTCTACCTTTCCTAATCTTAAGGAGCTCTAGCTAACAGTTCTGATTTCAACCAGAAAGAAGAGAAAGAATGGTGAACCACTTGCTTTTGAAGGACATTCTTCCTCAACGTTGCACACATCGCCTCCACTTATCTCACTGGCCAGAACTGAGTAGCACAGTAGCACCTAGATACATGCAAAGACCATTCAAGAGGCCATGGGTATGAGGGGAGGGTTCCATTATTAAGAAGAAGAAACATATAGGGGACAACCAGTTATCTCCACCTTAATACTATGGTATATGAGTTTCTTTTCCCCTCCATGTTTTAAGTATATAAAAGTAGTCTCTCCTAGATTTTACATCATTAGCACAGGGGCCTTCATTCTACAAATAGTTATTGAATAATTATTATGTAATAGACTCTGGCATATTTCTAAGTATTTGCCAGATTTTGCATGTACACACAGTACAACGTTAAGTATATGCTTAGCCAATGAATGACATAAGATATTTGTATCTTTACAAACTTCAGTGTCGTGATCAACAGAAATAGAATTCTTGATTGACAAAGGTTAAATACATTCTCTATGTGTAGTACTGTGGGGCCTGGCAGGAAACAAATGGCACACTCAAAGGGTAAATTGAAGAGAGTTTGATGAAAAGACTATTTACAGAGATACGGGCAGGCTTTAGGGGAACCAATACGGGATAAAGTCCCCAAGGACTCGCAGCATGAGGACACCATTGCCATCCCTAGGCCTGAAGGGACAAAGGGAAGCAGTTTTTGGAACTTGCCAGGACCTGTTACCATGAGACAGGATTGTATGACTAGAACCATGGCCCTAGGTAGAGGAATGAAGCTACTGCCAAAAGCCACAAACAGGCAGGAGGGACTGTGGGGGAAGGTGAAATAAATATCCTGACCTCTCTCTATTTCCTTCCTGTGATCATTTGCCAAGGCCTCCAAATTGGCTGAAGCCAAACAGAAACCAGAAGCAAAGGAGCCTGGGTGTTGTGGTCCATAAAAATCAGCCTCTAAGAACATAGAAAAGCAGAGAATGGACGTTGAGGGACAGAGAAAAACCAGAATATGAAAAATCAAAGCATTTTACAGAGTTGGGATGACTCACAAAACTTTGAACAAAGAGAGAAAGGAATTGATCCAAATAGATCTGTATTAGACCTGGCATAAATAAAGATGAAGAGAATGATTAAAACATAAACCAGCGGAGAGGGGCAGAATCTGTGATCTATTTATGTAATTAGGATAAAGAGACTGAGCTAGAAATAAAGACATAAGAAGGAACGAGAAGGATCTGACCAAGGATCTTAAAGTTGTGGATATATTTGACCATAGGATGTTTCTTATTGTCAAGTTTTTCATGTGAGCTTAAGACAATTGGGGGACACTGAAAACCTGTTATTGGCTGCAAGTATTTTAAATAAATATACTCCAAGGAGGGGCGCCTGGGTGGCACAGCGGTTAAGCGTCTGCCTTCGGCTCAGGGCGTGATCCCTGCATTATGGGATCGAGCCCCACGTCAGGCTCCTCTGCTATGAGCCTGCTTCTTCCTCTCTCACTTCCCCTGCTTGTGTTATCTCTCTCGCTGGCTGTGTCTATCTCTGTCAAATAAATAAATAAAATCTTTAAAATATATATATATATACTCCAAGGAATGAAAAGTGGCAGTGACTGTAACTGAGGATCTGTGGATTATGGGTCAATGAAATAGTCATACTCTGCACAGAACCAGTTACTTAAAAAAAAAAAAAATCAAGATGCCAGTGAAAAGACATACATGGAGACAAAAGGGGGAAAAAAAAACAGCAGTAGAAACCAGGTATCAGATCCCTGATGTGGTAAATTACTTAAAATTCACTCAAATCCAGAATATGCATGTAGCTCTTTAATTTACCTACAGTTGTCAAGTATACAAAAAAATGTTATTGATGTTCTAATGGATATCAGTAATAGAAACTGTATCTTCCATGAAGGCAGCCTTTGAAAACAATCATATTAATTGCTGTGATTTTATGGAAAGATTAGTTTTTGGATGTTCATTAACACCCTTCAAACATCTTTTTCTACATTCATTTATGCTTACATCTCTCTGTACTAGACATGGTCCTGAAAAAAATACCCCCAAAATAAGAAGCTATGTGTGCTAACATTTCATTGACTTATATTAAAAATAGGAGCCTTATTCCCCCAGAGGGAAAAACCATTTTATGCTGTAATATATAATAAAACCACAGGGAGGTTCAGGGAAAACATTTGTCCCTATTATTACCTCCTGGGAGACTTTATTAGAAAAATTGGTGTGGGTCCCAAAGGCAGCTGTTGGTTCTGGATCACTCAGCAGTCATGTTTCTTTCCTGACTCAGCAACTATAGAATTTGGTCAAACTGCATCAGTTAAAGCACCATTGCCCTCTTTTGTCTCACTGTGAACCCCATGTCCAGAGTCACTATTGAGCTAAGGATTGAGGGGCAACATTAGGGGACTTCTAAATTCTGTACTTTGATGGATAACCTGTGCCAAATTCATTCTTTTGCTTTCAAGGCTCTAAGATTAAAATTACATGGTAATGTAATTAATTTAGTTGATGCAGTTGATGTTATCTTTCAACAAAAATAACCAACTTCTTATTTGGATGAAGATTATAGAATCATATTAAAAGTTATACTTCCCAAATGTGTTCAGGAAGTGAGGTATGTGAAAATCATATGCTCGATGTAGAACACCATGAAATATCTACATTTTAAATTCAAAGTAATTTTATGTCAAATTTTATCCTAACTTATACATGAATTGTACATGGAAAGCAAACAGCAGATGCAAAGGGTTTATGAAAACTTTATAGAAAAAAACCTCAGTATTGAATACTCTTCCCATTTACGTCTTCCTTATAAATTTAAAAAAGATTGTATTAATTCATTTTTACCAGAATACCTCTTTCAGCACATGCAATCCCAGTGCACACTAGAAGCAGAATATTAACATTCCATTTACACTTAAATTAGGAGCATATATATTGAATATATATATTGTATAATGACACTATAATAACTAAAATTAATTATATAAGATACATGTTAAACTCTTACTAGTACCCTGACCATGGTTGATTTAAATGAACCTAAAATTTTAAATAAAGCTAAATTATAATAAAGCTCTTCCTTTTCTAAATTTATTCTAAAGATTTTTTCCAATTCTTTAGTTATATTTAAGAGATAAGGAGCAACCATCACATATGCATTAAACAGCAATTTATTCTGAAATTTACTGTTGTCTGCTTTCTTTTCAGTCTAGATTTCAACAATTTTGGGTATGTTACAGTGAACAAAATGTATTAATAAAATATTCAATTTGAAATATATATCATTATTCCAGGATTTTAAAAAACGGAAATTTTGTATTATAGAAGATTTAGGGTATCAATAATATTTCCAATGCATATTTAAAACGGGAGTGAGCAGAGTTAATCATTTGGGGAAAACCATTATAAAGACACTAAAATCAAGATCAATTAGTTTCAAAATAAGGCAGGATATAAAGGACAGTAATCAGCTTTTATACCCATGATTTCAACTGTTCCTAACAACTAAGGTGATGAAGGCAAACAATTTTCACTTTATATAGGAAAGGTCAAGAATATTAATTTAAGAAATATTTCCCTACTGAGCATCTACTTTGTAACTAGGTACTCCACTAGGTCCTGAGGGCACAGAAATGAACAACAAAAAAAGTCTAGCCCAAGCTAACTAAACCTGTAACCATTAAAGTAAGGAAGACAATAACTACCTACTTGTCCCTTTGTCTCTTTGATTTTAAGGTGAGGATGAATACTGAAGGAAGCTTAATAGGACCGACATTTCAGAAAGAGAACAGGACATGAGCAATACTTCCTAAGTTTAAGACTAGGTAAAACGTGTGCTACACACTTTCTACTTAGAAAGTATTTTTCACCCCTTTCTGACTGGAAATTAGGGTAGCTATAAAAAAGTTGTGTGTGTTGGGAGGAATCGCTGGATTCAGAAGGCAATTGAAGAACACTGTACAGCTTTTAGGAGGCAGGAAAAAATTACTGCTTGAACCAAGCAAAACATGGGCATGGTTCTGGTTCTGACATACACAAGTTCAGTTAACATGGTATTAAGGAAACTGAGGACTGCTGTACTTAAAATGATCATTAAGAGTAATGATTCTAGTTTTGGCACTAGGATGAGTAGATATATAGACATAATGTATAGCAAAGAATATTTACAGTCACATTTCATGCACTAATAAATAATGCATTCACTTCTCAAAATGCCAAAGAATATGTGGAAGAGAAAATTTTCATCTATATTCAGGATTAAACTTTCTAATTTTAAATTACCAGACTTCAGATGTAAATTTATTTCAGTTGAAAGGTTTGAAGAGATTAACGGGTCTTCTAAAATTCTAGAGTATTTAAAAGATGATTTTATTATAATAATCTTGCCATAGGTATGGCAAAAATTATAGACAAATTTATTGTTCACCTACTATGTGACAGCACTGTGCTGGACGACTTACTGTCTAATACTCTATGTCACATTTCAGTTTTCTCCATTTCTCTATCAGTAACTTTTACATTGTTAATTTACAACTAAATTATTTGAAATACAGCACATTTATTCTATAAAACTGGTACCAAAGACATGTCCTCATCTGAACGGGTTGGAGGGAGGAGAGGAAGGGAAAGCTAAATCCTACTGAATACTGAAGACCTGACTTTCTCACTATTTGTAGTGTTATCTATATGCTCTTTCAGAAATCCCCAAACTTGTATAAAGTCAGAGACTTGAGATAAGATCAGCAATCTATCAATTTCAAAGACCACGTTTGCCTGCCCTTGTTTCTTGCCTTCAGGTTCTATTCAGCGATAAACTGCCCATTTGGGTAGTAAATCGTGGCCTGTTAGTACCTTAACTCTATGTCTCAGCGCCTCCCATCTCCTCCGTCTACTCTAAGGGGAAGCAGGGAGGAGGGCCCAGAGCACCGCGGCGGGGCGGGGGAGGCCGAGGTGACAGCAGGTGAGAGCCTGGTGCGGATGAGGAAGTGAGACAGGGGCCGTGTGGGTATTACTCATTCCGCTTTACCGCCGGTGTTGCCTGCAAGCGGAACTTCTCGCCTCTCTTTCGGTCCAGCTGAAGTTCTATCTAATTGAAGTCACTTCCCATCCCGGTTCGCTTGGGGGAAAACCGTGCGTCCGCGTAAGGGAAGGGAGTCAGAACTGCGGCGTCAGGTAGCCTCTTCCGTGACGCCGCGAGTCCTCGCCGTCAGAGGCCGAGCTTCCCAAATCAGTCCCTACCGTTCCCCGAACCCGCCCTCCTTCTACTCTTGGGAACTCCCCGGGTAGCCCAGAACACGACCCTCTCCCGCGCCCCAGGATGCGCTGAGAGAACACACGCTGTGTGGGAGCGGAGCCCAACCTCGACCGAGCGGGAGGACAGGTTGCTCCGGACACTGCAGGCGCAGCTCTGAGGGCACAGGGTCCTGAGAGCAATCAGCCAGACCCGTCCGTGCCCCAGGCAGCCGCGGCGGGTGTGGCCAGTTCACAAGCAGAACGCCGCTGAGCCTCCTACTTTACCTTTCTCACTCCGACTGCCTGCCGCCCTTCTGACCACGTCCCCACAGTTTCCCAACGGCCCCCTCCCCCATCCCTCGACACCTGAGGGAAACTTTTCCCTCTCCCCTCAATTCAAACTCAGCTGCTTCTACGGTTGCCGCAAACCGTCCTCTCCCTAGCAACAAGGTTCCGGCCGTAGAGCGAGCGGCTCTAGGTGTAAGGAAGGTGATGTCGTAAAACCGCGAGTGTCGTAAACCAGGTGCGGTGGGGAGGGGGGAGGGGTGGAGGCGGAGGGGTTAAAAAAAAAAAAAAAAAAAAAAAAAAAAAAAAAAAAAAAAAAAAAAAAAAAAAAAAAAAAAAAAAAAAA